>NC_059432.1:724661-809782 GCF_021028975.2 Sphaerodactylus townsendi | reverse complement strand
GGTGAAGCCAGGCGGTGGCCCTGATGGTGCTTAGATGGTGTCTTCCTGCAGGCCTGGCCCTGGTGGTCTCTTCCAACTGCATGATTCTGAGAGCCACCCCCCCCCCCCTGCCCCCCTCCCCCCCCCCCCCCCCCCCCCCCCCCCCCCCCCCCCCCCCCCTCTTCCCCCCCCCCCCCACCCCCCCCCCCCCCCCCCCCCCCCCCCCCCCCCCCCTCCCCCCCCCCCCCCCGCCCCCCCCCTCCCCCCCCCCCCCCCCCCCCTCTCCTCCCCCACCCCCCCCCCCCCCCCCCCCCCACCCCCCCCCCCCCCCCCCCCCCCCCCCCCCCCCCCCCCCCCCCCCCCACCCCCCCCCACCCCCCACCCCCCCCCCCCCCCCCCCCCCCCCCCCACCCCCCCCCCCCCCCCCCCCCCCCCCCCCCCCCCCCCCCCCCCCCCCACCCCCCCCCCCCCCCACCCCCCCCCCCCCCCACCCCCCCCCCCCCCCACCCCCCCCCCCCCCCACCCCCCCCCCCCCCCACCCCCCCCCCCCCCCACCCCCCCCCCCCCCCACCCCCCCCCCCCCCCACCCCCCCCCCCCCCCACCCCCCCCCCCCCCCACCCCCCCCCCCCCCCACCCCCCCCCCCCCCCACCCCCCCCCCCCCCCACCCCCCCCCCCCCCCACCCCCCCCCCCCCCCACCCCCCCCCCCCCCCACCCCCCCCCCCCCCCACCCCCCCCCCCCCCCACCCCCCCCCCCCCCCACCCCCCCCCCCCCCCACCCCCCCCCCCCCCCACCCCCCCCCCCCCCCACCCCCCCCCCCCCCCACCCCCCCCCCCCCCCACCCCCCCCCCCCCCCACCCCCCCCCCCCCCCACCCCCCCCCCCCCCCACCCCCCCCCCCCCCCACCCCCCCCCCCCCCCACCCCCCCCCCCCCCCACCCCCCCCCCCCCCCACCCCCCCCCCCCCCCACCCCCCCCCCCCCCCACCCCCCCCCCCCCCCACCCCCCCCCCCCCCCACCCCCCCCCCCCCCCACCCCCCCCCCCCCCCACCCCCCCCCCCCCCCACCCCCCCCCCCCCCCACCCCCCCCCCCCCCCACCCCCCCCCCCCCCCACCCCCCCCCCCCCCCACCCCCCCCCCCCCCCACCCCCCCCCCCCCCCACCCCCCCCCCCCCCCACCCCCCCCCCCCCCCACCCCCCCCCCCCCCCACCCCCCCCCCCCCCCACCCCCCCCCCCCCCCACCCCCCCCCCCCCCCACCCCCCCCCCCCCCCACCCCCCCCCCCCCCCACCCCCCCCCCCCCCCACCCCCCCCCCCCCCCACCCCCCCCCCCCCCCACCCCCCCCCCCCCCCACCCCCCCCCCCCCCCACCCCCCCCCCCCCCCACCCCCCCCCCCCCCCACCCCCCCCCCCCCCCACCCCCCCCCCCCCCCACCCCCCCCCCCCCCCACCCCCCCCCCCCCCCACCCCCCCCCCCCCCCACCCCCCCCCCCCCCCACCCCCCCCCCCCCCCACCCCCCCCCCCCCCCACCCCCCCCCCCCCCCACCCCCCCCCCCCCCCACCCCCCCCCCCCCCCACCCCCCCCCCCCCCCACCCCCCCCCCCCCCCACCCCCCCCCCCCCCCACCCCCCCCCCCCCCCACCCCCCCCCCCCCCCACCCCCCCCCCCCCCCACCCCCCCCCCCCCCCACCCCCCCCCCCCCCCACCCCCCCCCCCCCCCACCCCCCCCCCCCCCCACCCCCCCCCCCCCCCACCCCCCCCCCCCCCCACCCCCCCCCCCCCCCACCCCCCCCCCCCCCCACCCCCCCCCCCCCCCACCCCCCCCCCCCCCCACCCCCCCCCCCCCCCACCCCCCCCCCCCCCCACCCCCCCCCCCCCCCACCCCCCCCCCCCCCCACCCCCCCCCCCCCCCACCCCCCCCCCCCCCCACCCCCCCCCCCCCCCACCCCCCCCCCCCCCCACCCCCCCCCCCCCCCACCCCCCCCCCCCCCCACCCCCCCCCCCCCCCACCCCCCCCCCCCCCCACCCCCCCCCCCCCCCACCCCCCCCCCCCCCCACCCCCCCCCCCCCCCACCCCCCCCCCCCCCCACCCCCCCCCCCCCCCACCCCCCCCCCCCCCCACCCCCCCCCCCCCCCACCCCCCCCCCCCCCCACCCCCCCCCCCCCCCACCCCCCCCCCCCCCCACCCCCCCCCCCCCCCACCCCCCCCCCCCCCCACCCCCCCCCCCCCCCACCCCCCCCCCCCCCCACCCCCCCCCCCCCCCACCCCCCCCCCCCCCCACCCCCCCCCCCCCCCACCCCCCCCCCCCCCCACCCCCCCCCCCCCCCACCCCCCCCCCCCCCCACCCCCCCCCCCCCCCACCCCCCCCCCCCCCCACCCCCCCCCCCCCCCACCCCCCCCCCCCCCCACCCCCCCCCCCCCCCACCCCCCCCCCCCCCCACCCCCCCCCCCCCCCACCCCCCCCCCCCCCCACCCCCCCCCCCCCCCACCCCCCCCCCCCCCCACCCCCCCCCCCCCCCACCCCCCCCCCCCCCCACCCCCCCCCCCCCCCACCCCCCCCCCCCCCCACCCCCCCCCCCCCCCACCCCCCCCCCCCCCCACCCCCCCCCCCCCCCACCCCCCCCCCCCCCCACCCCCCCCCCCCCCCACCCCCCCCCCCCCCCACCCCCCCCCCCCCCCACCCCCCCCCCCCCCCACCCCCCCCCCCCCCCACCCCCCCCCCCCCCCACCCCCCCCCCCCCCCACCCCCCCCCCCCCCCACCCCCCCCCCCCCCCACCCCCCCCCCCCCCCACCCCCCCCCCCCCCCACCCCCCCCCCCCCCCACCCCCCCCCCCCCCCACCCCCCCCCCCCCCCACCCCCCCCCCCCCCCACCCCCCCCCCCCCCCACCCCCCCCCCCCCCCACCCCCCCCCCCCCCCACCCCCCCCCCCCCCCACCCCCCCCCCCCCCCACCCCCCCCCCCCCCCACCCCCCCCCCCCCCCACCCCCCCCCCCCCCCACCCCCCCCCCCCCCCACCCCCCCCCCCCCCCACCCCCCCCCCCCCCCACCCCCCCCCCCCCCCACCCCCCCCCCCCCCCACCCCCCCCCCCCCCCACCCCCCCCCCCCCCCACCCCCCCCCCCCCCCACCCCCCCCCCCCCCCACCCCCCCCCCCCCCCACCCCCCCCCCCCCCCACCCCCCCCCCCCCCCACCCCCCCCCCCCCCCACCCCCCCCCCCCCCCACCCCCCCCCCCCCCCACCCCCCCCCCCCCCCACCCCCCCCCCCCCCCACCCCCCCCCCCCCCCACCCCCCCCCCCCCCCACCCCCCCCCCCCCCCACCCCCCCCCCCCCCCACCCCCCCCCCCCCCCACCCCCCCCCCCCCCCACCCCCCCCCCCCCCCACCCCCCCCCCCCCCCACCCCCCCCCCCCCCCACCCCCCCCCCCCCCCACCCCCCCCCCCCCCCACCCCCCCCCCCCCCCACCCCCCCCCCCCCCCACCCCCCCCCCCCCCCACCCCCCCCCCCCCCCACCCCCCCCCCCCCCCACCCCCCCCCCCCCCCACCCCCCCCCCCCCCCACCCCCCCCCCCCCCCACCCCCCCCCCCCCCCACCCCCCCCCCCCCCCACCCCCCCCCCCCCCCACCCCCCCCCCCCCCCACCCCCCCCCCCCCCCACCCCCCCCCCCCCCCACCCCCCCCCCCCCCCACCCCCCCCCCCCCCCACCCCCCCCCCCCCCCACCCCCCCCCCCCCCCACCCCCCCCCCCCCCCACCCCCCCCCCCCCCCACCCCCCCCCCCCCCCACCCCCCCCCCCCCCCACCCCCCCCCCCCCCCACCCCCCCCCCCCCCCACCCCCCCCCCCCCCCACCCCCCCCCCCCCCCACCCCCCCCCCCCCCCACCCCCCCCCCCCCCCACCCCCCCCCCCCCCCACCCCCCCCCCCCCCCACCCCCCCCCCCCCCCACCCCCCCCCCCCCCCACCCCCCCCCCCCCCCACCCCCCCCCCCCCCCACCCCCCCCCCCCCCCACCCCCCCCCCCCCCCACCCCCCCCCCCCCCCACCCCCCCCCCCCCCCACCCCCCCCCCCCCCCACCCCCCCCCCCCCCCACCCCCCCCCCCCCCCACCCCCCCCCCCCCCCACCCCCCCCCCCCCCCACCCCCCCCCCCCCCCACCCCCCCCCCCCCCCACCCCCCCCCCCCCCCACCCCCCCCCCCCCCCACCCCCCCCCCCCCCCACCCCCCCCCCCCCCCACCCCCCCCCCCCCCCACCCCCCCCCCCCCCCACCCCCCCCCCCCCCCACCCCCCCCCCCCCCCACCCCCCCCCCCCCCCACCCCCCCCCCCCCCCACCCCCCCCCCCCCCCACCCCCCCCCCCCCCCACCCCCCCCCCCCCCCACCCCCCCCCCCCCCCACCCCCCCCCCCCCCCACCCCCCCCCCCCCCCACCCCCCCCCCCCCCCACCCCCCCCCCCCCCCACCCCCCCCCCCCCCCACCCCCCCCCCCCCCCACCCCCCCCCCCCCCCACCCCCCCCCCCCCCCACCCCCCCCCCCCCCCACCCCCCCCCCCCCCCACCCCCCCCCCCCCCCACCCCCCCCCCCCCCCACCCCCCCCCCCCCCCACCCCCCCCCCCCCCCACCCCCCCCCCCCCCCACCCCCCCCCCCCCCCACCCCCCCCCCCCCCCACCCCCCCCCCCCCCCACCCCCCCCCCCCCCCACCCCCCCCCCCCCCCACCCCCCCCCCCCCCCACCCCCCCCCCCCCCCACCCCCCCCCCCCCCCACCCCCCCCCCCCCCCACCCCCCCCCCCCCCCACCCCCCCCCCCCCCCACCCCCCCCCCCCCCCACCCCCCCCCCCCCCCACCCCCCCCCCCCCCCACCCCCCCCCCCCCCCACCCCCCCCCCCCCCCACCCCCCCCCCCCCCCACCCCCCCCCCCCCCCACCCCCCCCCCCCCCCACCCCCCCCCCCCCCCACCCCCCCCCCCCCCCACCCCCCCCCCCCCCCACCCCCCCCCCCCCCCACCCCCCCCCCCCCCCACCCCCCCCCCCCCCCACCCCCCCCCCCCCCCACCCCCCCCCCCCCCCACCCCCCCCCCCCCCCACCCCCCCCCCCCCCCACCCCCCCCCCCCCCCACCCCCCCCCCCCCCCACCCCCCCCCCCCCCCACCCCCCCCCCCCCCCACCCCCCCCCCCCCCCACCCCCCCCCCCCCCCACCCCCCCCCCCCCCCACCCCCCCCCCCCCCCACCCCCCCCCCCCCCCACCCCCCCCCCCCCCCACCCCCCCCCCCCCCCACCCCCCCCCCCCCCCACCCCCCCCCCCCCCCACCCCCCCCCCCCCCCACCCCCCCCCCCCCCCACCCCCCCCCCCCCCCACCCCCCCCCCCCCCCACCCCCCCCCCCCCCCACCCCCCCCCCCCCCCACCCCCCCCCCCCCCCACCCCCCCCCCCCCCCACCCCCCCCCCCCCCCACCCCCCCCCCCCCCCACCCCCCCCCCCCCCCACCCCCCCCCCCCCCCACCCCCCCCCCCCCCCACCCCCCCCCCCCCCCACCCCCCCCCCCCCCCACCCCCCCCCCCCCCCACCCCCCCCCCCCCCCACCCCCCCCCCCCCCCACCCCCCCCCCCCCCCACCCCCCCCCCCCCCCACCCCCCCCCCCCCCCACCCCCCCCCCCCCCCACCCCCCCCCCCCCCCACCCCCCCCCCCCCCCACCCCCCCCCCCCCCCACCCCCCCCCCCCCCCACCCCCCCCCCCCCCCACCCCCCCCCCCCCCCACCCCCCCCCCCCCCCACCCCCCCCCCCCCCCACCCCCCCCCCCCCCCACCCCCCCCCCCCCCCACCCCCCCCCCCCCCCACCCCCCCCCCCCCCCACCCCCCCCCCCCCCCACCCCCCCCCCCCCCCACCCCCCCCCCCCCCCACCCCCCCCCCCCCCCACCCCCCCCCCCCCCCACCCCCCCCCCCCCCCACCCCCCCCCCCCCCCACCCCCCCCCCCCCCCACCCCCCCCCCCCCCCACCCCCCCCCCCCCCCACCCCCCCCCCCCCCCACCCCCCCCCCCCCCCACCCCCCCCCCCCCCCACCCCCCCCCCCCCCCACCCCCCCCCCCCCCCACCCCCCCCCCCCCCCACCCCCCCCCCCCCCCACCCCCCCCCCCCCCCACCCCCCCCCCCCCCCACCCCCCCCCCCCCCCACCCCCCCCCCCCCCCACCCCCCCCCCCCCCCACCCCCCCCCCCCCCCACCCCCCCCCCCCCCCACCCCCCCCCCCCCCCACCCCCCCCCCCCCCCACCCCCCCCCCCCCCCACCCCCCCCCCCCCCCACCCCCCCCCCCCCCCACCCCCCCCCCCCCCCACCCCCCCCCCCCCCCACCCCCCCCCCCCCCCACCCCCCCCCCCCCCCACCCCCCCCCCCCCCCACCCCCCCCCCCCCCCACCCCCCCCCCCCCCCACCCCCCCCCCCCCCCACCCCCCCCCCCCCCCACCCCCCCCCCCCCCCACCCCCCCCCCCCCCCACCCCCCCCCCCCCCCACCCCCCCCCCCCCCCACCCCCCCCCCCCCCCACCCCCCCCCCCCCCCACCCCCCCCCCCCCCCACCCCCCCCCCCCCCCACCCCCCCCCCCCCCCACCCCCCCCCCCCCCCACCCCCCCCCCCCCCCACCCCCCCCCCCCCCCACCCCCCCCCCCCCCCACCCCCCCCCCCCCCCACCCCCCCCCCCCCCCACCCCCCCCCCCCCCCACCCCCCCCCCCCCCCACCCCCCCCCCCCCCCACCCCCCCCCCCCCCCACCCCCCCCCCCCCCCACCCCCCCCCCCCCCCACCCCCCCCCCCCCCCACCCCCCCCCCCCCCCACCCCCCCCCCCCCCCACCCCCCCCCCCCCCCACCCCCCCCCCCCCCCACCCCCCCCCCCCCCCACCCCCCCCCCCCCCCACCCCCCCCCCCCCCCACCCCCCCCCCCCCCCACCCCCCCCCCCCCCCACCCCCCCCCCCCCCCACCCCCCCCCCCCCCCACCCCCCCCCCCCCCCACCCCCCCCCCCCCCCACCCCCCCCCCCCCCCACCCCCCCCCCCCCCCACCCCCCCCCCCCCCCACCCCCCCCCCCCCCCACCCCCCCCCCCCCCCACCCCCCCCCCCCCCCACCCCCCCCCCCCCCCACCCCCCCCCCCCCCCACCCCCCCCCCCCCCCACCCCCCCCCCCCCCCACCCCCCCCCCCCCCCACCCCCCCCCCCCCCCACCCCCCCCCCCCCCCACCCCCCCCCCCCCCCACCCCCCCCCCCCCCCACCCCCCCCCCCCCCCACCCCCCCCCCCCCCCACCCCCCCCCCCCCCCACCCCCCCCCCCCCCCACCCCCCCCCCCCCCCACCCCCCCCCCCCCCCACCCCCCCCCCCCCCCACCCCCCCCCCCCCCCACCCCCCCCCCCCCCCACCCCCCCCCCCCCCCACCCCCCCCCCCCCCCACCCCCCCCCCCCCCCACCCCCCCCCCCCCCCACCCCCCCCCCCCCCCACCCCCCCCCCCCCCCACCCCCCCCCCCCCCCACCCCCCCCCCCCCCCACCCCCCCCCCCCCCCACCCCCCCCCCCCCCCACCCCCCCCCCCCCCCACCCCCCCCCCCCCCCACCCCCCCCCCCCCCCACCCCCCCCCCCCCCCACCCCCCCCCCCCCCCACCCCCCCCCCCCCCCACCCCCCCCCCCCCCCACCCCCCCCCCCCCCCACCCCCCCCCCCCCCCACCCCCCCCCCCCCCCACCCCCCCCCCCCCCCACCCCCCCCCCCCCCCACCCCCCCCCCCCCCCACCCCCCCCCCCCCCCACCCCCCCCCCCCCCCACCCCCCCCCCCCCCCACCCCCCCCCCCCCCCACCCCCCCCCCCCCCCACCCCCCCCCCCCCCCACCCCCCCCCCCCCCCACCCCCCCCCCCCCCCACCCCCCCCCCCCCCCACCCCCCCCCCCCCCCACCCCCCCCCCCCCCCACCCCCCCCCCCCCCCACCCCCCCCCCCCCCCACCCCCCCCCCCCCCCACCCCCCCCCCCCCCCACCCCCCCCCCCCCCCACCCCCCCCCCCCCCCACCCCCCCCCCCCCCCACCCCCCCCCCCCCCCACCCCCCCCCCCCCCCACCCCCCCCCCCCCCCACCCCCCCCCCCCCCCACCCCCCCCCCCCCCCACCCCCCCCCCCCCCCACCCCCCCCCCCCCCCACCCCCCCCCCCCCCCACCCCCCCCCCCCCCCACCCCCCCCCCCCCCCACCCCCCCCCCCCCCCACCCCCCCCCCCCCCCACCCCCCCCCCCCCCCACCCCCCCCCCCCCCCACCCCCCCCCCCCCCCACCCCCCCCCCCCCCCACCCCCCCCCCCCCCCACCCCCCCCCCCCCCCACCCCCCCCCCCCCCCACCCCCCCCCCCCCCCACCCCCCCCCCCCCCCACCCCCCCCCCCCCCCACCCCCCCCCCCCCCCACCCCCCCCCCCCCCCACCCCCCCCCCCCCCCACCCCCCCCCCCCCCCACCCCCCCCCCCCCCCACCCCCCCCCCCCCCCACCCCCCCCCCCCCCCACCCCCCCCCCCCCCCACCCCCCCCCCCCCCCACCCCCCCCCCCCCCCACCCCCCCCCCCCCCCACCCCCCCCCCCCCCCACCCCCCCCCCCCCCCACCCCCCCCCCCCCCCACCCCCCCCCCCCCCCACCCCCCCCCCCCCCCACCCCCCCCCCCCCCCACCCCCCCCCCCCCCCACCCCCCCCCCCCCCCACCCCCCCCCCCCCCCACCCCCCCCCCCCCCCACCCCCCCCCCCCCCCACCCCCCCCCCCCCCCACCCCCCCCCCCCCCCACCCCCCCCCCCCCCCACCCCCCCCCCCCCCCACCCCCCCCCCCCCCCACCCCCCCCCCCCCCCACCCCCCCCCCCCCCCACCCCCCCCCCCCCCCACCCCCCCCCCCCCCCACCCCCCCCCCCCCCCACCCCCCCCCCCCCCCACCCCCCCCCCCCCCCACCCCCCCCCCCCCCCACCCCCCCCCCCCCCCACCCCCCCCCCCCCCCACCCCCCCCCCCCCCCACCCCCCCCCCCCCCCACCCCCCCCCCCCCCCACCCCCCCCCCCCCCCACCCCCCCCCCCCCCCACCCCCCCCCCCCCCCACCCCCCCCCCCCCCCACCCCCCCCCCCCCCCACCCCCCCCCCCCCCCACCCCCCCCCCCCCCCACCCCCCCCCCCCCCCACCCCCCCCCCCCCCCACCCCCCCCCCCCCCCACCCCCCCCCCCCCCCACCCCCCCCCCCCCCCACCCCCCCCCCCCCCCACCCCCCCCCCCCCCCACCCCCCCCCCCCCCCACCCCCCCCCCCCCCCACCCCCCCCCCCCCCCACCCCCCCCCCCCCCCACCCCCCCCCCCCCCCACCCCCCCCCCCCCCCACCCCCCCCCCCCCCCACCCCCCCCCCCCCCCACCCCCCCCCCCCCCCACCCCCCCCCCCCCCCACCCCCCCCCCCCCCCACCCCCCCCCCCCCCCACCCCCCCCCCCCCCCACCCCCCCCCCCCCCCACCCCCCCCCCCCCCCACCCCCCCCCCCCCCCACCCCCCCCCCCCCCCACCCCCCCCCCCCCCCACCCCCCCCCCCCCCCACCCCCCCCCCCCCCCACCCCCCCCCCCCCCCACCCCCCCCCCCCCCCACCCCCCCCCCCCCCCACCCCCCCCCCCCCCCACCCCCCCCCCCCCCCACCCCCCCCCCCCCCCACCCCCCCCCCCCCCCACCCCCCCCCCCCCCCACCCCCCCCCCCCCCCACCCCCCCCCCCCCCCACCCCCCCCCCCCCCCACCCCCCCCCCCCCCCACCCCCCCCCCCCCCCACCCCCCCCCCCCCCCACCCCCCCCCCCCCCCACCCCCCCCCCCCCCCACCCCCCCCCCCCCCCACCCCCCCCCCCCCCCACCCCCCCCCCCCCCCACCCCCCCCCCCCCCCACCCCCCCCCCCCCCCACCCCCCCCCCCCCCCACCCCCCCCCCCCCCCACCCCCCCCCCCCCCCACCCCCCCCCCCCCCCACCCCCCCCCCCCCCCACCCCCCCCCCCCCCCACCCCCCCCCCCCCCCACCCCCCCCCCCCCCCACCCCCCCCCCCCCCCACCCCCCCCCCCCCCCACCCCCCCCCCCCCCCACCCCCCCCCCCCCCCACCCCCCCCCCCCCCCACCCCCCCCCCCCCCCACCCCCCCCCCCCCCCACCCCCCCCCCCCCCCACCCCCCCCCCCCCCCACCCCCCCCCCCCCCCACCCCCCCCCCCCCCCACCCCCCCCCCCCCCCACCCCCCCCCCCCCCCACCCCCCCCCCCCCCCACCCCCCCCCCCCCCCACCCCCCCCCCCCCCCACCCCCCCCCCCCCCCACCCCCCCCCCCCCCCACCCCCCCCCCCCCCCACCCCCCCCCCCCCCCACCCCCCCCCCCCCCCACCCCCCCCCCCCCCCACCCCCCCCCCCCCCCACCCCCCCCCCCCCCCACCCCCCCCCCCCCCCACCCCCCCCCCCCCCCACCCCCCCCCCCCCCCACCCCCCCCCCCCCCCACCCCCCCCCCCCCCCACCCCCCCCCCCCCCCACCCCCCCCCCCCCCCACCCCCCCCCCCCCCCACCCCCCCCCCCCCCCACCCCCCCCCCCCCCCACCCCCCCCCCCCCCCACCCCCCCCCCCCCCCACCCCCCCCCCCCCCCACCCCCCCCCCCCCCCACCCCCCCCCCCCCCCACCCCCCCCCCCCCCCACCCCCCCCCCCCCCCACCCCCCCCCCCCCCCACCCCCCCCCCCCCCCACCCCCCCCCCCCCCCACCCCCCCCCCCCCCCACCCCCCCCCCCCCCCACCCCCCCCCCCCCCCACCCCCCCCCCCCCCCACCCCCCCCCCCCCCCACCCCCCCCCCCCCCCACCCCCCCCCCCCCCCACCCCCCCCCCCCCCCACCCCCCCCCCCCCCCACCCCCCCCCCCCCCCACCCCCCCCCCCCCCCACCCCCCCCCCCCCCCACCCCCCCCCCCCCCCACCCCCCCCCCCCCCCACCCCCCCCCCCCCCCACCCCCCCCCCCCCCCACCCCCCCCCCCCCCCACCCCCCCCCCCCCCCACCCCCCCCCCCCCCCACCCCCCCCCCCCCCCACCCCCCCCCCCCCCCACCCCCCCCCCCCCCCACCCCCCCCCCCCCCCACCCCCCCCCCCCCCCACCCCCCCCCCCCCCCACCCCCCCCCCCCCCCACCCCCCCCCCCCCCCACCCCCCCCCCCCCCCACCCCCCCCCCCCCCCACCCCCCCCCCCCCCCACCCCCCCCCCCCCCCACCCCCCCCCCCCCCCACCCCCCCCCCCCCCCACCCCCCCCCCCCCCCACCCCCCCCCCCCCCCACCCCCCCCCCCCCCCACCCCCCCCCCCCCCCACCCCCCCCCCCCCCCACCCCCCCCCCCCCCCACCCCCCCCCCCCCCCACCCCCCCCCCCCCCCACCCCCCCCCCCCCCCACCCCCCCCCCCCCCCACCCCCCCCCCCCCCCACCCCCCCCCCCCCCCACCCCCCCCCCCCCCCACCCCCCCCCCCCCCCACCCCCCCCCCCCCCCACCCCCCCCCCCCCCCACCCCCCCCCCCCCCCACCCCCCCCCCCCCCCACCCCCCCCCCCCCCCACCCCCCCCCCCCCCCACCCCCCCCCCCCCCCACCCCCCCCCCCCCCCACCCCCCCCCCCCCCCACCCCCCCCCCCCCCCACCCCCCCCCCCCCCCACCCCCCCCCCCCCCCACCCCCCCCCCCCCCCACCCCCCCCCCCCCCCACCCCCCCCCCCCCCCACCCCCCCCCCCCCCCACCCCCCCCCCCCCCCACCCCCCCCCCCCCCCACCCCCCCCCCCCCCCACCCCCCCCCCCCCCCACCCCCCCCCCCCCCCACCCCCCCCCCCCCCCACCCCCCCCCCCCCCCACCCCCCCCCCCCCCCACCCCCCCCCCCCCCCACCCCCCCCCCCCCCCACCCCCCCCCCCCCCCACCCCCCCCCCCCCCCACCCCCCCCCCCCCCCACCCCCCCCCCCCCCCACCCCCCCCCCCCCCCACCCCCCCCCCCCCCCACCCCCCCCCCCCCCCACCCCCCCCCCCCCCCACCCCCCCCCCCCCCCACCCCCCCCCCCCCCCACCCCCCCCCCCCCCCACCCCCCCCCCCCCCCACCCCCCCCCCCCCCCACCCCCCCCCCCCCCCACCCCCCCCCCCCCCCACCCCCCCCCCCCCCCACCCCCCCCCCCCCCCACCCCCCCCCCCCCCCACCCCCCCCCCCCCCCACCCCCCCCCCCCCCCACCCCCCCCCCCCCCCACCCCCCCCCCCCCCCACCCCCCCCCCCCCCCACCCCCCCCCCCCCCCACCCCCCCCCCCCCCCACCCCCCCCCCCCCCCACCCCCCCCCCCCCCCACCCCCCCCCCCCCCCACCCCCCCCCCCCCCCACCCCCCCCCCCCCCCACCCCCCCCCCCCCCCACCCCCCCCCCCCCCCACCCCCCCCCCCCCCCACCCCCCCCCCCCCCCACCCCCCCCCCCCCCCACCCCCCCCCCCCCCCACCCCCCCCCCCCCCCACCCCCCCCCCCCCCCACCCCCCCCCCCCCCCACCCCCCCCCCCCCCCACCCCCCCCCCCCCCCACCCCCCCCCCCCCCCACCCCCCCCCCCCCCCACCCCCCCCCCCCCCCACCCCCCCCCCCCCCCACCCCCCCCCCCCCCCACCCCCCCCCCCCCCCACCCCCCCCCCCCCCCACCCCCCCCCCCCCCCACCCCCCCCCCCCCCCACCCCCCCCCCCCCCCACCCCCCCCCCCCCCCACCCCCCCCCCCCCCCACCCCCCCCCCCCCCCACCCCCCCCCCCCCCCACCCCCCCCCCCCCCCACCCCCCCCCCCCCCCACCCCCCCCCCCCCCCACCCCCCCCCCCCCCCACCCCCCCCCCCCCCCACCCCCCCCCCCCCCCACCCCCCCCCCCCCCCACCCCCCCCCCCCCCCACCCCCCCCCCCCCCCACCCCCCCCCCCCCCCACCCCCCCCCCCCCCCACCCCCCCCCCCCCCCACCCCCCCCCCCCCCCACCCCCCCCCCCCCCCACCCCCCCCCCCCCCCACCCCCCCCCCCCCCCACCCCCCCCCCCCCCCACCCCCCCCCCCCCCCACCCCCCCCCCCCCCCACCCCCCCCCCCCCCCACCCCCCCCCCCCCCCACCCCCCCCCCCCCCCACCCCCCCCCCCCCCCACCCCCCCCCCCCCCCACCCCCCCCCCCCCCCACCCCCCCCCCCCCCCACCCCCCCCCCCCCCCACCCCCCCCCCCCCCCACCCCCCCCCCCCCCCACCCCCCCCCCCCCCCACCCCCCCCCCCCCCCACCCCCCCCCCCCCCCACCCCCCCCCCCCCCCACCCCCCCCCCCCCCCACCCCCCCCCCCCCCCACCCCCCCCCCCCCCCACCCCCCCCCCCCCCCACCCCCCCCCCCCCCCACCCCCCCCCCCCCCCACCCCCCCCCCCCCCCACCCCCCCCCCCCCCCACCCCCCCCCCCCCCCACCCCCCCCCCCCCCCACCCCCCCCCCCCCCCACCCCCCCCCCCCCCCACCCCCCCCCCCCCCCACCCCCCCCCCCCCCCACCCCCCCCCCCCCCCACCCCCCCCCCCCCCCACCCCCCCCCCCCCCCACCCCCCCCCCCCCCCACCCCCCCCCCCCCCCACCCCCCCCCCCCCCCACCCCCCCCCCCCCCCACCCCCCCCCCCCCCCACCCCCCCCCCCCCCCACCCCCCCCCCCCCCCACCCCCCCCCCCCCCCACCCCCCCCCCCCCCCACCCCCCCCCCCCCCCACCCCCCCCCCCCCCCACCCCCCCCCCCCCCCACCCCCCCCCCCCCCCACCCCCCCCCCCCCCCACCCCCCCCCCCCCCCACCCCCCCCCCCCCCCACCCCCCCCCCCCCCCACCCCCCCCCCCCCCCACCCCCCCCCCCCCCCACCCCCCCCCCCCCCCACCCCCCCCCCCCCCCACCCCCCCCCCCCCCCACCCCCCCCCCCCCCCACCCCCCCCCCCCCCCACCCCCCCCCCCCCCCACCCCCCCCCCCCCCCACCCCCCCCCCCCCCCACCCCCCCCCCCCCCCACCCCCCCCCCCCCCCACCCCCCCCCCCCCCCACCCCCCCCCCCCCCCACCCCCCCCCCCCCCCACCCCCCCCCCCCCCCACCCCCCCCCCCCCCCACCCCCCCCCCCCCCCACCCCCCCCCCCCCCCACCCCCCCCCCCCCCCACCCCCCCCCCCCCCCACCCCCCCCCCCCCCCACCCCCCCCCCCCCCCACCCCCCCCCCCCCCCACCCCCCCCCCCCCCCACCCCCCCCCCCCCCCACCCCCCCCCCCCCCCACCCCCCCCCCCCCCCACCCCCCCCCCCCCCCACCCCCCCCCCCCCCCACCCCCCCCCCCCCCCACCCCCCCCCCCCCCCACCCCCCCCCCCCCCCACCCCCCCCCCCCCCCACCCCCCCCCCCCCCCACCCCCCCCCCCCCCCACCCCCCCCCCCCCCCACCCCCCCCCCCCCCCACCCCCCCCCCCCCCCACCCCCCCCCCCCCCCACCCCCCCCCCCCCCCACCCCCCCCCCCCCCCACCCCCCCCCCCCCCCACCCCCCCCCCCCCCCACCCCCCCCCCCCCCCACCCCCCCCCCCCCCCACCCCCCCCCCCCCCCACCCCCCCCCCCCCCCACCCCCCCCCCCCCCCACCCCCCCCCCCCCCCACCCCCCCCCCCCCCCACCCCCCCCCCCCCCCACCCCCCCCCCCCCCCACCCCCCCCCCCCCCCACCCCCCCCCCCCCCCACCCCCCCCCCCCCCCACCCCCCCCCCCCCCCACCCCCCCCCCCCCCCACCCCCCCCCCCCCCCACCCCCCCCCCCCCCCACCCCCCCCCCCCCCCACCCCCCCCCCCCCCCACCCCCCCCCCCCCCCACCCCCCCCCCCCCCCACCCCCCCCCCCCCCCACCCCCCCCCCCCCCCACCCCCCCCCCCCCCCACCCCCCCCCCCCCCCACCCCCCCCCCCCCCCACCCCCCCCCCCCCCCACCCCCCCCCCCCCCCACCCCCCCCCCCCCCCACCCCCCCCCCCCCCCACCCCCCCCCCCCCCCACCCCCCCCCCCCCCCACCCCCCCCCCCCCCCACCCCCCCCCCCCCCCACCCCCCCCCCCCCCCACCCCCCCCCCCCCCCACCCCCCCCCCCCCCCACCCCCCCCCCCCCCCACCCCCCCCCCCCCCCACCCCCCCCCCCCCCCACCCCCCCCCCCCCCCACCCCCCCCCCCCCCCACCCCCCCCCCCCCCCACCCCCCCCCCCCCCCACCCCCCCCCCCCCCCACCCCCCCCCCCCCCCACCCCCCCCCCCCCCCACCCCCCCCCCCCCCCACCCCCCCCCCCCCCCACCCCCCCCCCCCCCCACCCCCCCCCCCCCCCACCCCCCCCCCCCCCCACCCCCCCCCCCCCCCACCCCCCCCCCCCCCCACCCCCCCCCCCCCCCACCCCCCCCCCCCCCCACCCCCCCCCCCCCCCACCCCCCCCCCCCCCCACCCCCCCCCCCCCCCACCCCCCCCCCCCCCCACCCCCCCCCCCCCCCACCCCCCCCCCCCCCCACCCCCCCCCCCCCCCACCCCCCCCCCCCCCCACCCCCCCCCCCCCCCACCCCCCCCCCCCCCCACCCCCCCCCCCCCCCACCCCCCCCCCCCCCCACCCCCCCCCCCCCCCACCCCCCCCCCCCCCCACCCCCCCCCCCCCCCACCCCCCCCCCCCCCCACCCCCCCCCCCCCCCACCCCCCCCCCCCCCCACCCCCCCCCCCCCCCACCCCCCCCCCCCCCCACCCCCCCCCCCCCCCACCCCCCCCCCCCCCCACCCCCCCCCCCCCCCACCCCCCCCCCCCCCCACCCCCCCCCCCCCCCACCCCCCCCCCCCCCCACCCCCCCCCCCCCCCACCCCCCCCCCCCCCCACCCCCCCCCCCCCCCACCCCCCCCCCCCCCCACCCCCCCCCCCCCCCACCCCCCCCCCCCCCCACCCCCCCCCCCCCCCACCCCCCCCCCCCCCCACCCCCCCCCCCCCCCACCCCCCCCCCCCCCCACCCCCCCCCCCCCCCACCCCCCCCCCCCCCCACCCCCCCCCCCCCCCACCCCCCCCCCCCCCCACCCCCCCCCCCCCCCACCCCCCCCCCCCCCCACCCCCCCCCCCCCCCACCCCCCCCCCCCCCCACCCCCCCCCCCCCCCACCCCCCCCCCCCCCCACCCCCCCCCCCCCCCACCCCCCCCCCCCCCCACCCCCCCCCCCCCCCACCCCCCCCCCCCCCCACCCCCCCCCCCCCCCACCCCCCCCCCCCCCCACCCCCCCCCCCCCCCACCCCCCCCCCCCCCCACCCCCCCCCCCCCCCACCCCCCCCCCCCCCCACCCCCCCCCCCCCCCACCCCCCCCCCCCCCCACCCCCCCCCCCCCCCACCCCCCCCCCCCCCCACCCCCCCCCCCCCCCACCCCCCCCCCCCCCCACCCCCCCCCCCCCCCACCCCCCCCCCCCCCCACCCCCCCCCCCCCCCACCCCCCCCCCCCCCCACCCCCCCCCCCCCCCACCCCCCCCCCCCCCCACCCCCCCCCCCCCCCACCCCCCCCCCCCCCCACCCCCCCCCCCCCCCACCCCCCCCCCCCCCCACCCCCCCCCCCCCCCACCCCCCCCCCCCCCCACCCCCCCCCCCCCCCACCCCCCCCCCCCCCCACCCCCCCCCCCCCCCACCCCCCCCCCCCCCCACCCCCCCCCCCCCCCACCCCCCCCCCCCCCCACCCCCCCCCCCCCCCACCCCCCCCCCCCCCCACCCCCCCCCCCCCCCACCCCCCCCCCCCCCCACCCCCCCCCCCCCCCACCCCCCCCCCCCCCCACCCCCCCCCCCCCCCACCCCCCCCCCCCCCCACCCCCCCCCCCCCCCACCCCCCCCCCCCCCCACCCCCCCCCCCCCCCACCCCCCCCCCCCCCCACCCCCCCCCCCCCCCACCCCCCCCCCCCCCCACCCCCCCCCCCCCCCACCCCCCCCCCCCCCCACCCCCCCCCCCCCCCACCCCCCCCCCCCCCCACCCCCCCCCCCCCCCACCCCCCCCCCCCCCCACCCCCCCCCCCCCCCACCCCCCCCCCCCCCCACCCCCCCCCCCCCCCACCCCCCCCCCCCCCCACCCCCCCCCCCCCCCACCCCCCCCCCCCCCCACCCCCCCCCCCCCCCACCCCCCCCCCCCCCCACCCCCCCCCCCCCCCACCCCCCCCCCCCCCCACCCCCCCCCCCCCCCACCCCCCCCCCCCCCCACCCCCCCCCCCCCCCACCCCCCCCCCCCCCCACCCCCCCCCCCCCCCACCCCCCCCCCCCCCCACCCCCCCCCCCCCCCACCCCCCCCCCCCCCCACCCCCCCCCCCCCCCACCCCCCCCCCCCCCCACCCCCCCCCCCCCCCACCCCCCCCCCCCCCCACCCCCCCCCCCCCCCACCCCCCCCCCCCCCCACCCCCCCCCCCCCCCACCCCCCCCCCCCCCCACCCCCCCCCCCCCCCACCCCCCCCCCCCCCCACCCCCCCCCCCCCCCACCCCCCCCCCCCCCCACCCCCCCCCCCCCCCACCCCCCCCCCCCCCCACCCCCCCCCCCCCCCACCCCCCCCCCCCCCCACCCCCCCCCCCCCCCACCCCCCCCCCCCCCCACCCCCCCCCCCCCCCACCCCCCCCCCCCCCCACCCCCCCCCCCCCCCACCCCCCCCCCCCCCCACCCCCCCCCCCCCCCACCCCCCCCCCCCCCCACCCCCCCCCCCCCCCACCCCCCCCCCCCCCCACCCCCCCCCCCCCCCACCCCCCCCCCCCCCCACCCCCCCCCCCCCCCACCCCCCCCCCCCCCCACCCCCCCCCCCCCCCACCCCCCCCCCCCCCCACCCCCCCCCCCCCCCACCCCCCCCCCCCCCCACCCCCCCCCCCCCCCACCCCCCCCCCCCCCCACCCCCCCCCCCCCCCACCCCCCCCCCCCCCCACCCCCCCCCCCCCCCACCCCCCCCCCCCCCCACCCCCCCCCCCCCCCACCCCCCCCCCCCCCCACCCCCCCCCCCCCCCACCCCCCCCCCCCCCCACCCCCCCCCCCCCCCACCCCCCCCCCCCCCCACCCCCCCCCCCCCCCACCCCCCCCCCCCCCCACCCCCCCCCCCCCCCACCCCCCCCCCCCCCCACCCCCCCCCCCCCCCACCCCCCCCCCCCCCCACCCCCCCCCCCCCCCACCCCCCCCCCCCCCCACCCCCCCCCCCCCCCACCCCCCCCCCCCCCCACCCCCCCCCCCCCCCACCCCCCCCCCCCCCCACCCCCCCCCCCCCCCACCCCCCCCCCCCCCCACCCCCCCCCCCCCCCACCCCCCCCCCCCCCCACCCCCCCCCCCCCCCACCCCCCCCCCCCCCCACCCCCCCCCCCCCCCACCCCCCCCCCCCCCCACCCCCCCCCCCCCCCACCCCCCCCCCCCCCCACCCCCCCCCCCCCCCACCCCCCCCCCCCCCCACCCCCCCCCCCCCCCACCCCCCCCCCCCCCCACCCCCCCCCCCCCCCACCCCCCCCCCCCCCCACCCCCCCCCCCCCCCACCCCCCCCCCCCCCCACCCCCCCCCCCCCCCACCCCCCCCCCCCCCCACCCCCCCCCCCCCCCACCCCCCCCCCCCCCCACCCCCCCCCCCCCCCACCCCCCCCCCCCCCCACCCCCCCCCCCCCCCACCCCCCCCCCCCCCCACCCCCCCCCCCCCCCACCCCCCCCCCCCCCCACCCCCCCCCCCCCCCACCCCCCCCCCCCCCCACCCCCCCCCCCCCCCACCCCCCCCCCCCCCCACCCCCCCCCCCCCCCACCCCCCCCCCCCCCCACCCCCCCCCCCCCCCACCCCCCCCCCCCCCCACCCCCCCCCCCCCCCACCCCCCCCCCCCCCCACCCCCCCCCCCCCCCACCCCCCCCCCCCCCCACCCCCCCCCCCCCCCACCCCCCCCCCCCCCCACCCCCCCCCCCCCCCACCCCCCCCCCCCCCCACCCCCCCCCCCCCCCACCCCCCCCCCCCCCCACCCCCCCCCCCCCCCACCCCCCCCCCCCCCCACCCCCCCCCCCCCCCACCCCCCCCCCCCCCCACCCCCCCCCCCCCCCACCCCCCCCCCCCCCCACCCCCCCCCCCCCCCACCCCCCCCCCCCCCCACCCCCCCCCCCCCCCACCCCCCCCCCCCCCCACCCCCCCCCCCCCCCACCCCCCCCCCCCCCCACCCCCCCCCCCCCCCACCCCCCCCCCCCCCCACCCCCCCCCCCCCCCACCCCCCCCCCCCCCCACCCCCCCCCCCCCCCACCCCCCCCCCCCCCCACCCCCCCCCCCCCCCACCCCCCCCCCCCCCCACCCCCCCCCCCCCCCACCCCCCCCCCCCCCCACCCCCCCCCCCCCCCACCCCCCCCCCCCCCCACCCCCCCCCCCCCCCACCCCCCCCCCCCCCCACCCCCCCCCCCCCCCACCCCCCCCCCCCCCCACCCCCCCCCCCCCCCACCCCCCCCCCCCCCCACCCCCCCCCCCCCCCACCCCCCCCCCCCCCCACCCCCCCCCCCCCCCACCCCCCCCCCCCCCCACCCCCCCCCCCCCCCACCCCCCCCCCCCCCCACCCCCCCCCCCCCCCACCCCCCCCCCCCCCCACCCCCCCCCCCCCCCACCCCCCCCCCCCCCCACCCCCCCCCCCCCCCACCCCCCCCCCCCCCCACCCCCCCCCCCCCCCACCCCCCCCCCCCCCCACCCCCCCCCCCCCCCACCCCCCCCCCCCCCCACCCCCCCCCCCCCCCACCCCCCCCCCCCCCCACCCCCCCCCCCCCCCACCCCCCCCCCCCCCCACCCCCCCCCCCCCCCACCCCCCCCCCCCCCCACCCCCCCCCCCCCCCACCCCCCCCCCCCCCCACCCCCCCCCCCCCCCACCCCCCCCCCCCCCCACCCCCCCCCCCCCCCACCCCCCCCCCCCCCCACCCCCCCCCCCCCCCACCCCCCCCCCCCCCCACCCCCCCCCCCCCCCACCCCCCCCCCCCCCCACCCCCCCCCCCCCCCACCCCCCCCCCCCCCCACCCCCCCCCCCCCCCACCCCCCCCCCCCCCCACCCCCCCCCCCCCCCACCCCCCCCCCCCCCCACCCCCCCCCCCCCCCACCCCCCCCCCCCCCCACCCCCCCCCCCCCCCACCCCCCCCCCCCCCCACCCCCCCCCCCCCCCACCCCCCCCCCCCCCCACCCCCCCCCCCCCCCACCCCCCCCCCCCCCCACCCCCCCCCCCCCCCACCCCCCCCCCCCCCCACCCCCCCCCCCCCCCACCCCCCCCCCCCCCCACCCCCCCCCCCCCCCACCCCCCCCCCCCCCCACCCCCCCCCCCCCCCACCCCCCCCCCCCCCCACCCCCCCCCCCCCCCACCCCCCCCCCCCCCCACCCCCCCCCCCCCCCACCCCCCCCCCCCCCCACCCCCCCCCCCCCCCACCCCCCCCCCCCCCCACCCCCCCCCCCCCCCACCCCCCCCCCCCCCCACCCCCCCCCCCCCCCACCCCCCCCCCCCCCCACCCCCCCCCCCCCCCACCCCCCCCCCCCCCCACCCCCCCCCCCCCCCACCCCCCCCCCCCCCCACCCCCCCCCCCCCCCACCCCCCCCCCCCCCCACCCCCCCCCCCCCCCACCCCCCCCCCCCCCCACCCCCCCCCCCCCCCACCCCCCCCCCCCCCCACCCCCCCCCCCCCCCACCCCCCCCCCCCCCCACCCCCCCCCCCCCCCACCCCCCCCCCCCCCCACCCCCCCCCCCCCCCACCCCCCCCCCCCCCCACCCCCCCCCCCCCCCACCCCCCCCCCCCCCCACCCCCCCCCCCCCCCACCCCCCCCCCCCCCCACCCCCCCCCCCCCCCACCCCCCCCCCCCCCCACCCCCCCCCCCCCCCACCCCCCCCCCCCCCCACCCCCCCCCCCCCCCACCCCCCCCCCCCCCCACCCCCCCCCCCCCCCACCCCCCCCCCCCCCCACCCCCCCCCCCCCCCACCCCCCCCCCCCCCCACCCCCCCCCCCCCCCACCCCCCCCCCCCCCCACCCCCCCCCCCCCCCACCCCCCCCCCCCCCCACCCCCCCCCCCCCCCACCCCCCCCCCCCCCCACCCCCCCCCCCCCCCACCCCCCCCCCCCCCCACCCCCCCCCCCCCCCACCCCCCC
This sequence comes from Sphaerodactylus townsendi, assembly GCF_021028975.2. NCBI lineage: Eukaryota > Metazoa > Chordata > Lepidosauria > Squamata > Sphaerodactylidae > Sphaerodactylus > Sphaerodactylus townsendi. The sequence goes on along the minus strand of NC_059432.1, from coordinate 788,650 downwards.
CCCCCCCCACCCCCCCCCCCCCCCACCCCCCCCCCCCCCCACCCCCCCCCCCCCCCACCCCCCCCCCCCCCCACCCCCCCCCCCCCCCACCCCCCCCCCCCCCCACCCCCCCCCCCCCCCACCCCCCCCCCCCCCCACCCCCCCCCCCCCCCACCCCCCCCCCCCCCCACCCCCCCCCCCCCCCACCCCCCCCCCCCCCCACCCCCCCCCCCCCCCACCCCCCCCCCCCCCCACCCCCCCCCCCCCCCACCCCCCCCCCCCCCCACCCCCCCCCCCCCCCACCCCCCCCCCCCCCCACCCCCCCCCCCCCCCACCCCCCCCCCCCCCCACCCCCCCCCCCCCCCACCCCCCCCCCCCCCCACCCCCCCCCCCCCCCACCCCCCCCCCCCCCCACCCCCCCCCCCCCCCACCCCCCCCCCCCCCCACCCCCCCCCCCCCCCACCCCCCCCCCCCCCCACCCCCCCCCCCCCCCACCCCCCCCCCCCCCCACCCCCCCCCCCCCCCACCCCCCCCCCCCCCCACCCCCCCCCCCCCCCACCCCCCCCCCCCCCCACCCCCCCCCCCCCCCACCCCCCCCCCCCCCCACCCCCCCCCCCCCCCACCCCCCCCCCCCCCCACCCCCCCCCCCCCCCACCCCCCCCCCCCCCCACCCCCCCCCCCCCCCACCCCCCCCCCCCCCCACCCCCCCCCCCCCCCACCCCCCCCCCCCCCCACCCCCCCCCCCCCCCACCCCCCCCCCCCCCCACCCCCCCCCCCCCCCACCCCCCCCCCCCCCCACCCCCCCCCCCCCCCACCCCCCCCCCCCCCCACCCCCCCCCCCCCCCACCCCCCCCCCCCCCCACCCCCCCCCCCCCCCACCCCCCCCCCCCCCCACCCCCCCCCCCCCCCACCCCCCCCCCCCCCCACCCCCCCCCCCCCCCACCCCCCCCCCCCCCCACCCCCCCCCCCCCCCACCCCCCCCCCCCCCCACCCCCCCCCCCCCCCACCCCCCCCCCCCCCCACCCCCCCCCCCCCCCACCCCCCCCCCCCCCCACCCCCCCCCCCCCCCACCCCCCCCCCCCCCCACCCCCCCCCCCCCCCACCCCCCCCCCCCCCCACCCCCCCCCCCCCCCACCCCCCCCCCCCCCCACCCCCCCCCCCCCCCACCCCCCCCCCCCCCCACCCCCCCCCCCCCCCACCCCCCCCCCCCCCCACCCCCCCCCCCCCCCACCCCCCCCCCCCCCCACCCCCCCCCCCCCCCACCCCCCCCCCCCCCCACCCCCCCCCCCCCCCACCCCCCCCCCCCCCCACCCCCCCCCCCCCCCACCCCCCCCCCCCCCCACCCCCCCCCCCCCCCACCCCCCCCCCCCCCCACCCCCCCCCCCCCCCACCCCCCCCCCCCCCCACCCCCCCCCCCCCCCACCCCCCCCCCCCCCCACCCCCCCCCCCCCCCACCCCCCCCCCCCCCCACCCCCCCCCCCCCCCACCCCCCCCCCCCCCCACCCCCCCCCCCCCCCACCCCCCCCCCCCCCCACCCCCCCCCCCCCCCACCCCCCCCCCCCCCCACCCCCCCCCCCCCCCACCCCCCCCCCCCCCCACCCCCCCCCCCCCCCACCCCCCCCCCCCCCCACCCCCCCCCCCCCCCACCCCCCCCCCCCCCCACCCCCCCCCCCCCCCACCCCCCCCCCCCCCCACCCCCCCCCCCCCCCACCCCCCCCCCCCCCCACCCCCCCCCCCCCCCACCCCCCCCCCCCCCCACCCCCCCCCCCCCCCACCCCCCCCCCCCCCCACCCCCCCCCCCCCCCACCCCCCCCCCCCCCCACCCCCCCCCCCCCCCACCCCCCCCCCCCCCCACCCCCCCCCCCCCCCACCCCCCCCCCCCCCCACCCCCCCCCCCCCCCACCCCCCCCCCCCCCCACCCCCCCCCCCCCCCACCCCCCCCCCCCCCCACCCCCCCCCCCCCCCACCCCCCCCCCCCCCCACCCCCCCCCCCCCCCACCCCCCCCCCCCCCCACCCCCCCCCCCCCCCACCCCCCCCCCCCCCCACCCCCCCCCCCCCCCACCCCCCCCCCCCCCCACCCCCCCCCCCCCCCACCCCCCCCCCCCCCCACCCCCCCCCCCCCCCACCCCCCCCCCCCCCCACCCCCCCCCCCCCCCACCCCCCCCCCCCCCCACCCCCCCCCCCCCCCACCCCCCCCCCCCCCCACCCCCCCCCCCCCCCACCCCCCCCCCCCCCCACCCCCCCCCCCCCCCACCCCCCCCCCCCCCCACCCCCCCCCCCCCCCACCCCCCCCCCCCCCCACCCCCCCCCCCCCCCACCCCCCCCCCCCCCCACCCCCCCCCCCCCCCACCCCCCCCCCCCCCCACCCCCCCCCCCCCCCACCCCCCCCCCCCCCCACCCCCCCCCCCCCCCACCCCCCCCCCCCCCCACCCCCCCCCCCCCCCACCCCCCCCCCCCCCCACCCCCCCCCCCCCCCACCCCCCCCCCCCCCCACCCCCCCCCCCCCCCACCCCCCCCCCCCCCCACCCCCCCCCCCCCCCACCCCCCCCCCCCCCCACCCCCCCCCCCCCCCACCCCCCCCCCCCCCCACCCCCCCCCCCCCCCACCCCCCCCCCCCCCCACCCCCCCCCCCCCCCACCCCCCCCCCCCCCCACCCCCCCCCCCCCCCACCCCCCCCCCCCCCCACCCCCCCCCCCCCCCACCCCCCCCCCCCCCCACCCCCCCCCCCCCCCACCCCCCCCCCCCCCCACCCCCCCCCCCCCCCACCCCCCCCCCCCCCCACCCCCCCCCCCCCCCACCCCCCCCCCCCCCCACCCCCCCCCCCCCCCACCCCCCCCCCCCCCCACCCCCCCCCCCCCCCACCCCCCCCCCCCCCCACCCCCCCCCCCCCCCACCCCCCCCCCCCCCCACCCCCCCCCCCCCCCACCCCCCCCCCCCCCCACCCCCCCCCCCCCCCACCCCCCCCCCCCCCCACCCCCCCCCCCCCCCACCCCCCCCCCCCCCCACCCCCCCCCCCCCCCACCCCCCCCCCCCCCCACCCCCCCCCCCCCCCACCCCCCCCCCCCCCCACCCCCCCCCCCCCCCACCCCCCCCCCCCCCCACCCCCCCCCCCCCCCACCCCCCCCCCCCCCCACCCCCCCCCCCCCCCACCCCCCCCCCCCCCCACCCCCCCCCCCCCCCACCCCCCCCCCCCCCCACCCCCCCCCCCCCCCACCCCCCCCCCCCCCCACCCCCCCCCCCCCCCACCCCCCCCCCCCCCCACCCCCCCCCCCCCCCACCCCCCCCCCCCCCCACCCCCCCCCCCCCCCACCCCCCCCCCCCCCCACCCCCCCCCCCCCCCACCCCCCCCCCCCCCCACCCCCCCCCCCCCCCACCCCCCCCCCCCCCCACCCCCCCCCCCCCCCACCCCCCCCCCCCCCCACCCCCCCCCCCCCCCACCCCCCCCCCCCCCCACCCCCCCCCCCCCCCACCCCCCCCCCCCCCCACCCCCCCCCCCCCCCACCCCCCCCCCCCCCCACCCCCCCCCCCCCCCACCCCCCCCCCCCCCCACCCCCCCCCCCCCCCACCCCCCCCCCCCCCCACCCCCCCCCCCCCCCACCCCCCCCCCCCCCCACCCCCCCCCCCCCCCACCCCCCCCCCCCCCCACCCCCCCCCCCCCCCACCCCCCCCCCCCCCCACCCCCCCCCCCCCCCACCCCCCCCCCCCCCCACCCCCCCCCCCCCCCACCCCCCCCCCCCCCCACCCCCCCCCCCCCCCACCCCCCCCCCCCCCCACCCCCCCCCCCCCCCACCCCCCCCCCCCCCCACCCCCCCCCCCCCCCACCCCCCCCCCCCCCCACCCCCCCCCCCCCCCACCCCCCCCCCCCCCCACCCCCCCCCCCCCCCACCCCCCCCCCCCCCCACCCCCCCCCCCCCCCACCCCCCCCCCCCCCCACCCCCCCCCCCCCCCACCCCCCCCCCCCCCCACCCCCCCCCCCCCCCACCCCCCCCCCCCCCCACCCCCCCCCCCCCCCACCCCCCCCCCCCCCCACCCCCCCCCCCCCCCACCCCCCCCCCCCCCCACCCCCCCCCCCCCCCACCCCCCCCCCCCCCCACCCCCCCCCCCCCCCACCCCCCCCCCCCCCCACCCCCCCCCCCCCCCACCCCCCCCCCCCCCCACCCCCCCCCCCCCCCACCCCCCCCCCCCCCCACCCCCCCCCCCCCCCACCCCCCCCCCCCCCCACCCCCCCCCCCCCCCACCCCCCCCCCCCCCCACCCCCCCCCCCCCCCACCCCCCCCCCCCCCCACCCCCCCCCCCCCCCACCCCCCCCCCCCCCCACCCCCCCCCCCCCCCACCCCCCCCCCCCCCCACCCCCCCCCCCCCCCACCCCCCCCCCCCCCCACCCCCCCCCCCCCCCACCCCCCCCCCCCCCCACCCCCCCCCCCCCCCACCCCCCCCCCCCCCCACCCCCCCCCCCCCCCACCCCCCCCCCCCCCCACCCCCCCCCCCCCCCACCCCCCCCCCCCCCCACCCCCCCCCCCCCCCACCCCCCCCCCCCCCCACCCCCCCCCCCCCCCACCCCCCCCCCCCCCCACCCCCCCCCCCCCCCACCCCCCCCCCCCCCCACCCCCCCCCCCCCCCACCCCCCCCCCCCCCCACCCCCCCCCCCCCCCACCCCCCCCCCCCCCCACCCCCCCCCCCCCCCACCCCCCCCCCCCCCCACCCCCCCCCCCCCCCACCCCCCCCCCCCCCCACCCCCCCCCCCCCCCACCCCCCCCCCCCCCCACCCCCCCCCCCCCCCACCCCCCCCCCCCCCCACCCCCCCCCCCCCCCACCCCCCCCCCCCCCCACCCCCCCCCCCCCCCACCCCCCCCCCCCCCCACCCCCCCCCCCCCCCACCCCCCCCCCCCCCCACCCCCCCCCCCCCCCACCCCCCCCCCCCCCCACCCCCCCCCCCCCCCACCCCCCCCCCCCCCCACCCCCCCCCCCCCCCACCCCCCCCCCCCCCCACCCCCCCCCCCCCCCACCCCCCCCCCCCCCCACCCCCCCCCCCCCCCACCCCCCCCCCCCCCCACCCCCCCCCCCCCCCACCCCCCCCCCCCCCCACCCCCCCCCCCCCCCACCCCCCCCCCCCCCCACCCCCCCCCCCCCCCACCCCCCCCCCCCCCCACCCCCCCCCCCCCCCACCCCCCCCCCCCCCCACCCCCCCCCCCCCCCACCCCCCCCCCCCCCCACCCCCCCCCCCCCCCACCCCCCCCCCCCCCCACCCCCCCCCCCCCCCACCCCCCCCCCCCCCCACCCCCCCCCCCCCCCACCCCCCCCCCCCCCCACCCCCCCCCCCCCCCACCCCCCCCCCCCCCCACCCCCCCCCCCCCCCACCCCCCCCCCCCCCCACCCCCCCCCCCCCCCACCCCCCCCCCCCCCCACCCCCCCCCCCCCCCACCCCCCCCCCCCCCCACCCCCCCCCCCCCCCACCCCCCCCCCCCCCCACCCCCCCCCCCCCCCACCCCCCCCCCCCCCCACCCCCCCCCCCCCCCACCCCCCCCCCCCCCCACCCCCCCCCCCCCCCACCCCCCCCCCCCCCCACCCCCCCCCCCCCCCACCCCCCCCCCCCCCCACCCCCCCCCCCCCCCACCCCCCCCCCCCCCCACCCCCCCCCCCCCCCACCCCCCCCCCCCCCCACCCCCCCCCCCCCCCACCCCCCCCCCCCCCCACCCCCCCCCCCCCCCACCCCCCCCCCCCCCCACCCCCCCCCCCCCCCACCCCCCCCCCCCCCCACCCCCCCCCCCCCCCACCCCCCCCCCCCCCCACCCCCCCCCCCCCCCACCCCCCCCCCCCCCCACCCCCCCCCCCCCCCACCCCCCCCCCCCCCCACCCCCCCCCCCCCCCACCCCCCCCCCCCCCCACCCCCCCCCCCCCCCACCCCCCCCCCCCCCCACCCCCCCCCCCCCCCACCCCCCCCCCCCCCCACCCCCCCCCCCCCCCACCCCCCCCCCCCCCCACCCCCCCCCCCCCCCACCCCCCCCCCCCCCCACCCCCCCCCCCCCCCACCCCCCCCCCCCCCCACCCCCCCCCCCCCCCACCCCCCCCCCCCCCCACCCCCCCCCCCCCCCACCCCCCCCCCCCCCCACCCCCCCCCCCCCCCACCCCCCCCCCCCCCCACCCCCCCCCCCCCCCACCCCCCCCCCCCCCCACCCCCCCCCCCCCCCACCCCCCCCCCCCCCCACCCCCCCCCCCCCCCACCCCCCCCCCCCCCCACCCCCCCCCCCCCCCACCCCCCCCCCCCCCCACCCCCCCCCCCCCCCACCCCCCCCCCCCCCCACCCCCCCCCCCCCCCACCCCCCCCCCCCCCCACCCCCCCCCCCCCCCACCCCCCCCCCCCCCCACCCCCCCCCCCCCCCACCCCCCCCCCCCCCCACCCCCCCCCCCCCCCACCCCCCCCCCCCCCCACCCCCCCCCCCCCCCACCCCCCCCCCCCCCCACCCCCCCCCCCCCCCACCCCCCCCCCCCCCCACCCCCCCCCCCCCCCACCCCCCCCCCCCCCCACCCCCCCCCCCCCCCACCCCCCCCCCCCCCCACCCCCCCCCCCCCCCACCCCCCCCCCCCCCCACCCCCCCCCCCCCCCACCCCCCCCCCCCCCCACCCCCCCCCCCCCCCACCCCCCCCCCCCCCCACCCCCCCCCCCCCCCACCCCCCCCCCCCCCCACCCCCCCCCCCCCCCACCCCCCCCCCCCCCCACCCCCCCCCCCCCCCACCCCCCCCCCCCCCCACCCCCCCCCCCCCCCACCCCCCCCCCCCCCCACCCCCCCCCCCCCCCACCCCCCCCCCCCCCCACCCCCCCCCCCCCCCACCCCCCCCCCCCCCCACCCCCCCCCCCCCCCACCCCCCCCCCCCCCCACCCCCCCCCCCCCCCACCCCCCCCCCCCCCCACCCCCCCCCCCCCCCACCCCCCCCCCCCCCCACCCCCCCCCCCCCCCACCCCCCCCCCCCCCCACCCCCCCCCCCCCCCACCCCCCCCCCCCCCCACCCCCCCCCCCCCCCACCCCCCCCCCCCCCCACCCCCCCCCCCCCCCACCCCCCCCCCCCCCCACCCCCCCCCCCCCCCACCCCCCCCCCCCCCCACCCCCCCCCCCCCCCACCCCCCCCCCCCCCCACCCCCCCCCCCCCCCACCCCCCCCCCCCCCCACCCCCCCCCCCCCCCACCCCCCCCCCCCCCCACCCCCCCCCCCCCCCACCCCCCCCCCCCCCCACCCCCCCCCCCCCCCACCCCCCCCCCCCCCCACCCCCCCCCCCCCCCACCCCCCCCCCCCCCCACCCCCCCCCCCCCCCACCCCCCCCCCCCCCCACCCCCCCCCCCCCCCACCCCCCCCCCCCCCCACCCCCCCCCCCCCCCACCCCCCCCCCCCCCCACCCCCCCCCCCCCCCACCCCCCCCCCCCCCCACCCCCCCCCCCCCCCACCCCCCCCCCCCCCCACCCCCCCCCCCCCCCACCCCCCCCCCCCCCCACCCCCCCCCCCCCCCACCCCCCCCCCCCCCCACCCCCCCCCCCCCCCACCCCCCCCCCCCCCCACCCCCCCCCCCCCCCACCCCCCCCCCCCCCCACCCCCCCCCCCCCCCACCCCCCCCCCCCCCCACCCCCCCCCCCCCCCACCCCCCCCCCCCCCCACCCCCCCCCCCCCCCACCCCCCCCCCCCCCCACCCCCCCCCCCCCCCACCCCCCCCCCCCCCCACCCCCCCCCCCCCCCACCCCCCCCCCCCCCCACCCCCCCCCCCCCCCACCCCCCCCCCCCCCCACCCCCCCCCCCCCCCACCCCCCCCCCCCCCCACCCCCCCCCCCCCCCACCCCCCCCCCCCCCCACCCCCCCCCCCCCCCACCCCCCCCCCCCCCCACCCCCCCCCCCCCCCACCCCCCCCCCCCCCCACCCCCCCCCCCCCCCACCCCCCCCCCCCCCCACCCCCCCCCCCCCCCACCCCCCCCCCCCCCCACCCCCCCCCCCCCCCACCCCCCCCCCCCCCCACCCCCCCCCCCCCCCACCCCCCCCCCCCCCCACCCCCCCCCCCCCCCACCCCCCCCCCCCCCCACCCCCCCCCCCCCCCACCCCCCCCCCCCCCCACCCCCCCCCCCCCCCACCCCCCCCCCCCCCCACCCCCCCCCCCCCCCACCCCCCCCCCCCCCCACCCCCCCCCCCCCCCACCCCCCCCCCCCCCCACCCCCCCCCCCCCCCACCCCCCCCCCCCCCCACCCCCCCCCCCCCCCACCCCCCCCCCCCCCCACCCCCCCCCCCCCCCACCCCCCCCCCCCCCCACCCCCCCCCCCCCCCACCCCCCCCCCCCCCCACCCCCCCCCCCCCCCACCCCCCCCCCCCCCCACCCCCCCCCCCCCCCACCCCCCCCCCCCCCCACCCCCCCCCCCCCCCACCCCCCCCCCCCCCCACCCCCCCCCCCCCCCACCCCCCCCCCCCCCCACCCCCCCCCCCCCCCACCCCCCCCCCCCCCCACCCCCCCCCCCCCCCACCCCCCCCCCCCCCCACCCCCCCCCCCCCCCACCCCCCCCCCCCCCCACCCCCCCCCCCCCCCACCCCCCCCCCCCCCCACCCCCCCCCCCCCCCACCCCCCCCCCCCCCCACCCCCCCCCCCCCCCACCCCCCCCCCCCCCCACCCCCCCCCCCCCCCACCCCCCCCCCCCCCCACCCCCCCCCCCCCCCACCCCCCCCCCCCCCCACCCCCCCCCCCCCCCACCCCCCCCCCCCCCCACCCCCCCCCCCCCCCACCCCCCCCCCCCCCCACCCCCCCCCCCCCCCACCCCCCCCCCCCCCCACCCCCCCCCCCCCCCACCCCCCCCCCCCCCCACCCCCCCCCCCCCCCACCCCCCCCCCCCCCCACCCCCCCCCCCCCCCACCCCCCCCCCCCCCCACCCCCCCCCCCCCCCACCCCCCCCCCCCCCCACCCCCCCCCCCCCCCACCCCCCCCCCCCCCCACCCCCCCCCCCCCCCACCCCCCCCCCCCCCCACCCCCCCCCCCCCCCACCCCCCCCCCCCCCCACCCCCCCCCCCCCCCACCCCCCCCCCCCCCCACCCCCCCCCCCCCCCACCCCCCCCCCCCCCCACCCCCCCCCCCCCCCACCCCCCCCCCCCCCCACCCCCCCCCCCCCCCACCCCCCCCCCCCCCCACCCCCCCCCCCCCCCACCCCCCCCCCCCCCCACCCCCCCCCCCCCCCACCCCCCCCCCCCCCCACCCCCCCCCCCCCCCACCCCCCCCCCCCCCCACCCCCCCCCCCCCCCACCCCCCCCCCCCCCCACCCCCCCCCCCCCCCACCCCCCCCCCCCCCCACCCCCCCCCCCCCCCACCCCCCCCCCCCCCCACCCCCCCCCCCCCCCACCCCCCCCCCCCCCCACCCCCCCCCCCCCCCACCCCCCCCCCCCCCCACCCCCCCCCCCCCCCACCCCCCCCCCCCCCCACCCCCCCCCCCCCCCACCCCCCCCCCCCCCCACCCCCCCCCCCCCCCACCCCCCCCCCCCCCCACCCCCCCCCCCCCCCACCCCCCCCCCCCCCCACCCCCCCCCCCCCCCACCCCCCCCCCCCCCCACCCCCCCCCCCCCCCACCCCCCCCCCCCCCCACCCCCCCCCCCCCCCACCCCCCCCCCCCCCCACCCCCCCCCCCCCCCACCCCCCCCCCCCCCCACCCCCCCCCCCCCCCACCCCCCCCCCCCCCCACCCCCCCCCCCCCCCACCCCCCCCCCCCCCCACCCCCCCCCCCCCCCACCCCCCCCCCCCCCCACCCCCCCCCCCCCCCACCCCCCCCCCCCCCCACCCCCCCCCCCCCCCACCCCCCCCCCCCCCCACCCCCCCCCCCCCCCACCCCCCCCCCCCCCCACCCCCCCCCCCCCCCACCCCCCCCCCCCCCCACCCCCCCCCCCCCCCACCCCCCCCCCCCCCCACCCCCCCCCCCCCCCACCCCCCCCCCCCCCCACCCCCCCCCCCCCCCACCCCCCCCCCCCCCCACCCCCCCCCCCCCCCACCCCCCCCCCCCCCCACCCCCCCCCCCCCCCACCCCCCCCCCCCCCCACCCCCCCCCCCCCCCACCCCCCCCCCCCCCCACCCCCCCCCCCCCCCACCCCCCCCCCCCCCCACCCCCCCCCCCCCCCACCCCCCCCCCCCCCCACCCCCCCCCCCCCCCACCCCCCCCCCCCCCCACCCCCCCCCCCCCCCACCCCCCCCCCCCCCCACCCCCCCCCCCCCCCACCCCCCCCCCCCCCCACCCCCCCCCCCCCCCACCCCCCCCCCCCCCCACCCCCCCCCCCCCCCACCCCCCCCCCCCCCCACCCCCCCCCCCCCCCACCCCCCCCCCCCCCCACCCCCCCCCCCCCCCACCCCCCCCCCCCCCCACCCCCCCCCCCCCCCACCCCCCCCCCCCCCCACCCCCCCCCCCCCCCACCCCCCCCCCCCCCCACCCCCCCCCCCCCCCACCCCCCCCCCCCCCCACCCCCCCCCCCCCCCACCCCCCCCCCCCCCCACCCCCCCCCCCCCCCACCCCCCCCCCCCCCCACCCCCCCCCCCCCCCACCCCCCCCCCCCCCCACCCCCCCCCCCCCCCACCCCCCCCCCCCCCCACCCCCCCCCCCCCCCACCCCCCCCCCCCCCCACCCCCCCCCCCCCCCACCCCCCCCCCCCCCCACCCCCCCCCCCCCCCACCCCCCCCCCCCCCCACCCCCCCCCCCCCCCACCCCCCCCCCCCCCCACCCCCCCCCCCCCCCACCCCCCCCCCCCCCCACCCCCCCCCCCCCCCACCCCCCCCCCCCCCCACCCCCCCCCCCCCCCACCCCCCCCCCCCCCCACCCCCCCCCCCCCCCACCCCCCCCCCCCCCCACCCCCCCCCCCCCCCACCCCCCCCCCCCCCCACCCCCCCCCCCCCCCACCCCCCCCCCCCCCCACCCCCCCCCCCCCCCACCCCCCCCCCCCCCCACCCCCCCCCCCCCCCACCCCCCCCCCCCCCCACCCCCCCCCCCCCCCACCCCCCCCCCCCCCCACCCCCCCCCCCCCCCACCCCCCCCCCCCCCCACCCCCCCCCCCCCCCACCCCCCCCCCCCCCCACCCCCCCCCCCCCCCACCCCCCCCCCCCCCCACCCCCCCCCCCCCCCACCCCCCCCCCCCCCCACCCCCCCCCCCCCCCACCCCCCCCCCCCCCCACCCCCCCCCCCCCCCACCCCCCCCCCCCCCCACCCCCCCCCCCCCCCACCCCCCCCCCCCCCCACCCCCCCCCCCCCCCACCCCCCCCCCCCCCCACCCCCCCCCCCCCCCACCCCCCCCCCCCCCCACCCCCCCCCCCCCCCACCCCCCCCCCCCCCCACCCCCCCCCCCCCCCACCCCCCCCCCCCCCCACCCCCCCCCCCCCCCACCCCCCCCCCCCCCCACCCCCCCCCCCCCCCACCCCCCCCCCCCCCCACCCCCCCCCCCCCCCACCCCCCCCCCCCCCCACCCCCCCCCCCCCCCACCCCCCCCCCCCCCCACCCCCCCCCCCCCCCACCCCCCCCCCCCCCCACCCCCCCCCCCCCCCACCCCCCCCCCCCCCCACCCCCCCCCCCCCCCACCCCCCCCCCCCCCCACCCCCCCCCCCCCCCACCCCCCCCCCCCCCCACCCCCCCCCCCCCCCACCCCCCCCCCCCCCCACCCCCCCCCCCCCCCACCCCCCCCCCCCCCCACCCCCCCCCCCCCCCACCCCCCCCCCCCCCCACCCCCCCCCCCCCCCACCCCCCCCCCCCCCCACCCCCCCCCCCCCCCACCCCCCCCCCCCCCCACCCCCCCCCCCCCCCACCCCCCCCCCCCCCCACCCCCCCCCCCCCCCACCCCCCCCCCCCCCCACCCCCCCCCCCCCCCACCCCCCCCCCCCCCCACCCCCCCCCCCCCCCACCCCCCCCCCCCCCCACCCCCCCCCCCCCCCACCCCCCCCCCCCCCCACCCCCCCCCCCCCCCACCCCCCCCCCCCCCCACCCCCCCCCCCCCCCACCCCCCCCCCCCCCCACCCCCCCCCCCCCCCACCCCCCCCCCCCCCCACCCCCCCCCCCCCCCACCCCCCCCCCCCCCCACCCCCCCCCCCCCCCACCCCCCCCCCCCCCCACCCCCCCCCCCCCCCACCCCCCCCCCCCCCCACCCCCCCCCCCCCCCACCCCCCCCCCCCCCCACCCCCCCCCCCCCCCACCCCCCCCCCCCCCCACCCCCCCCCCCCCCCACCCCCCCCCCCCCCCACCCCCCCCCCCCCCCACCCCCCCCCCCCCCCACCCCCCCCCCCCCCCACCCCCCCCCCCCCCCACCCCCCCCCCCCCCCACCCCCCCCCCCCCCCACCCCCCCCCCCCCCCACCCCCCCCCCCCCCCACCCCCCCCCCCCCCCACCCCCCCCCCCCCCCACCCCCCCCCCCCCCCACCCCCCCCCCCCCCCACCCCCCCCCCCCCCCACCCCCCCCCCCCCCCACCCCCCCCCCCCCCCACCCCCCCCCCCCCCCACCCCCCCCCCCCCCCACCCCCCCCCCCCCCCACCCCCCCCCCCCCCCACCCCCCCCCCCCCCCACCCCCCCCCCCCCCCACCCCCCCCCCCCCCCACCCCCCCCCCCCCCCACCCCCCCCCCCCCCCACCCCCCCCCCCCCCCACCCCCCCCCCCCCCCACCCCCCCCCCCCCCCACCCCCCCCCCCCCCCACCCCCCCCCCCCCCCACCCCCCCCCCCCCCCACCCCCCCCCCCCCCCACCCCCCCCCCCCCCCACCCCCCCCCCCCCCCACCCCCCCCCCCCCCCACCCCCCCCCCCCCCCACCCCCCCCCCCCCCCACCCCCCCCCCCCCCCACCCCCCCCCCCCCCCACCCCCCCCCCCCCCCACCCCCCCCCCCCCCCACCCCCCCCCCCCCCCACCCCCCCCCCCCCCCACCCCCCCCCCCCCCCACCCCCCCCCCCCCCCACCCCCCCCCCCCCCCACCCCCCCCCCCCCCCACCCCCCCCCCCCCCCACCCCCCCCCCCCCCCACCCCCCCCCCCCCCCACCCCCCCCCCCCCCCACCCCCCCCCCCCCCCACCCCCCCCCCCCCCCACCCCCCCCCCCCCCCACCCCCCCCCCCCCCCACCCCCCCCCCCCCCCACCCCCCCCCCCCCCCACCCCCCCCCCCCCCCACCCCCCCCCCCCCCCACCCCCCCCCCCCCCCACCCCCCCCCCCCCCCACCCCCCCCCCCCCCCACCCCCCCCCCCCCCCACCCCCCCCCCCCCCCACCCCCCCCCCCCCCCACCCCCCCCCCCCCCCACCCCCCCCCCCCCCCACCCCCCCCCCCCCCCACCCCCCCCCCCCCCCACCCCCCCCCCCCCCCACCCCCCCCCCCCCCCACCCCCCCCCCCCCCCACCCCCCCCCCCCCCCACCCCCCCCCCCCCCCACCCCCCCCCCCCCCCACCCCCCCCCCCCCCCACCCCCCCCCCCCCCCACCCCCCCCCCCCCCCACCCCCCCCCCCCCCCACCCCCCCCCCCCCCCACCCCCCCCCCCCCCCACCCCCCCCCCCCCCCACCCCCCCCCCCCCCCACCCCCCCCCCCCCCCACCCCCCCCCCCCCCCACCCCCCCCCCCCCCCACCCCCCCCCCCCCCCACCCCCCCCCCCCCCCACCCCCCCCCCCCCCCACCCCCCCCCCCCCCCACCCCCCCCCCCCCCCACCCCCCCCCCCCCCCACCCCCCCCCCCCCCCACCCCCCCCCCCCCCCACCCCCCCCCCCCCCCACCCCCCCCCCCCCCCACCCCCCCCCCCCCCCACCCCCCCCCCCCCCCACCCCCCCCCCCCCCCACCCCCCCCCCCCCCCACCCCCCCCCCCCCCCACCCCCCCCCCCCCCCACCCCCCCCCCCCCCCACCCCCCCCCCCCCCCACCCCCCCCCCCCCCCACCCCCCCCCCCCCCCACCCCCCCCCCCCCCCACCCCCCCCCCCCCCCACCCCCCCCCCCCCCCACCCCCCCCCCCCCCCACCCCCCCCCCCCCCCACCCCCCCCCCCCCCCACCCCCCCCCCCCCCCACCCCCCCCCCCCCCCACCCCCCCCCCCCCCCACCCCCCCCCCCCCCCACCCCCCCCCCCCCCCACCCCCCCCCCCCCCCACCCCCCCCCCCCCCCACCCCCCCCCCCCCCCACCCCCCCCCCCCCCCACCCCCCCCCCCCCCCACCCCCCCCCCCCCCCACCCCCCCCCCCCCCCACCCCCCCCCCCCCCCACCCCCCCCCCCCCCCACCCCCCCCCCCCCCCACCCCCCCCCCCCCCCACCCCCCCCCCCCCCCACCCCCCCCCCCCCCCACCCCCCCCCCCCCCCACCCCCCCCCCCCCCCACCCCCCCCCCCCCCCACCCCCCCCCCCCCCCACCCCCCCCCCCCCCCACCCCCCCCCCCCCCCACCCCCCCCCCCCCCCACCCCCCCCCCCCCCCACCCCCCCCCCCCCCCACCCCCCCCCCCCCCCACCCCCCCCCCCCCCCACCCCCCCCCCCCCCCACCCCCCCCCCCCCCCACCCCCCCCCCCCCCCACCCCCCCCCCCCCCCACCCCCCCCCCCCCCCACCCCCCCCCCCCCCCACCCCCCCCCCCCCCCACCCCCCCCCCCCCCCACCCCCCCCCCCCCCCACCCCCCCCCCCCCCCACCCCCCCCCCCCCCCACCCCCCCCCCCCCCCACCCCCCCCCCCCCCCACCCCCCCCCCCCCCCACCCCCCCCCCCCCCCACCCCCCCCCCCCCCCACCCCCCCCCCCCCCCACCCCCCCCCCCCCCCACCCCCCCCCCCCCCCACCCCCCCCCCCCCCCACCCCCCCCCCCCCCCACCCCCCCCCCCCCCCACCCCCCCCCCCCCCCACCCCCCCCCCCCCCCACCCCCCCCCCCCCCCACCCCCCCCCCCCCCCACCCCCCCCCCCCCCCACCCCCCCCCCCCCCCACCCCCCCCCCCCCCCACCCCCCCCCCCCCCCACCCCCCCCCCCCCCCACCCCCCCCCCCCCCCACCCCCCCCCCCCCCCACCCCCCCCCCCCCCCACCCCCCCCCCCCCCCACCCCCCCCCCCCCCCACCCCCCCCCCCCCCCACCCCCCCCCCCCCCCACCCCCCCCCCCCCCCACCCCCCCCCCCCCCCACCCCCCCCCCCCCCCACCCCCCCCCCCCCCCACCCCCCCCCCCCCCCACCCCCCCCCCCCCCCACCCCCCCCCCCCCCCACCCCCCCCCCCCCCCACCCCCCCCCCCCCCCACCCCCCCCCCCCCCCACCCCCCCCCCCCCCCACCCCCCCCCCCCCCCACCCCCCCCCCCCCCCACCCCCCCCCCCCCCCACCCCCCCCCCCCCCCACCCCCCCCCCCCCCCACCCCCCCCCCCCCCCACCCCCCCCCCCCCCCACCCCCCCCCCCCCCCACCCCCCCCCCCCCCCACCCCCCCCCCCCCCCACCCCCCCCCCCCCCCACCCCCCCCCCCCCCCACCCCCCCCCCCCCCCACCCCCCCCCCCCCCCACCCCCCCCCCCCCCCACCCCCCCCCCCCCCCACCCCCCCCCCCCCCCACCCCCCCCCCCCCCCACCCCCCCCCCCCCCCACCCCCCCCCCCCCCCACCCCCCCCCCCCCCCACCCCCCCCCCCCCCCACCCCCCCCCCCCCCCACCCCCCCCCCCCCCCACCCCCCCCCCCCCCCACCCCCCCCCCCCCCCACCCCCCCCCCCCCCCACCCCCCCCCCCCCCCACCCCCCCCCCCCCCCACCCCCCCCCCCCCCCACCCCCCCCCCCCCCCACCCCCCCCCCCCCCCACCCCCCCCCCCCCCCACCCCCCCCCCCCCCCACCCCCCCCCCCCCCCACCCCCCCCCCCCCCCACCCCCCCCCCCCCCCACCCCCCCCCCCCCCCACCCCCCCCCCCCCCCACCCCCCCCCCCCCCCACCCCCCCCCCCCCCCACCCCCCCCCCCCCCCACCCCCCCCCCCCCCCACCCCCCCCCCCCCCCACCCCCCCCCCCCCCCACCCCCCCCCCCCCCCACCCCCCCCCCCCCCCACCCCCCCCCCCCCCCACCCCCCCCCCCCCCCACCCCCCCCCCCCCCCACCCCCCCCCCCCCCCACCCCCCCCCCCCCCCACCCCCCCCCCCCCCCACCCCCCCCCCCCCCCACCCCCCCCCCCCCCCACCCCCCCCCCCCCCCACCCCCCCCCCCCCCCACCCCCCCCCCCCCCCACCCCCCCCCCCCCCCACCCCCCCCCCCCCCCACCCCCCCCCCCCCCCACCCCCCCCCCCCCCCACCCCCCCCCCCCCCCACCCCCCCCCCCCCCCACCCCCCCCCCCCCCCACCCCCCCCCCCCCCCACCCCCCCCCCCCCCCACCCCCCCCCCCCCCCACCCCCCCCCCCCCCCACCCCCCCCCCCCCCCACCCCCCCCCCCCCCCACCCCCCCCCCCCCCCACCCCCCCCCCCCCCCACCCCCCCCCCCCCCCACCCCCCCCCCCCCCCACCCCCCCCCCCCCCCACCCCCCCCCCCCCCCACCCCCCCCCCCCCCCACCCCCCCCCCCCCCCACCCCCCCCCCCCCCCACCCCCCCCCCCCCCCACCCCCCCCCCCCCCCACCCCCCCCCCCCCCCACCCCCCCCCCCCCCCACCCCCCCCCCCCCCCACCCCCCCCCCCCCCCACCCCCCCCCCCCCCCACCCCCCCCCCCCCCCACCCCCCCCCCCCCCCACCCCCCCCCCCCCCCACCCCCCCCCCCCCCCACCCCCCCCCCCCCCCACCCCCCCCCCCCCCCACCCCCCCCCCCCCCCACCCCCCCCCCCCCCCACCCCCCCCCCCCCCCACCCCCCCCCCCCCCCACCCCCCCCCCCCCCCACCCCCCCCCCCCCCCACCCCCCCCCCCCCCCACCCCCCCCCCCCCCCACCCCCCCCCCCCCCCACCCCCCCCCCCCCCCACCCCCCCCCCCCCCCACCCCCCCCCCCCCCCACCCCCCCCCCCCCCCACCCCCCCCCCCCCCCACCCCCCCCCCCCCCCACCCCCCCCCCCCCCCACCCCCCCCCCCCCCCACCCCCCCCCCCCCCCACCCCCCCCCCCCCCCACCCCCCCCCCCCCCCACCCCCCCCCCCCCCCACCCCCCCCCCCCCCCACCCCCCCCCCCCCCCACCCCCCCCCCCCCCCACCCCCCCCCCCCCCCACCCCCCCCCCCCCCCACCCCCCCCCCCCCCCACCCCCCCCCCCCCCCACCCCCCCCCCCCCCCACCCCCCCCCCCCCCCACCCCCCCCCCCCCCCACCCCCCCCCCCCCCCACCCCCCCCCCCCCCCACCCCCCCCCCCCCCCACCCCCCCCCCCCCCCACCCCCCCCCCCCCCCACCCCCCCCCCCCCCCACCCCCCCCCCCCCCCACCCCCCCCCCCCCCCACCCCCCCCCCCCCCCACCCCCCCCCCCCCCCACCCCCCCCCCCCCCCACCCCCCCCCCCCCCCACCCCCCCCCCCCCCCACCCCCCCCCCCCCCCACCCCCCCCCCCCCCCACCCCCCCCCCCCCCCACCCCCCCCCCCCCCCACCCCCCCCCCCCCCCACCCCCCCCCCCCCCCACCCCCCCCCCCCCCCACCCCCCCCCCCCCCCACCCCCCCCCCCCCCCACCCCCCCCCCCCCCCACCCCCCCCCCCCCCCACCCCCCCCCCCCCCCACCCCCCCCCCCCCCCACCCCCCCCCCCCCCCACCCCCCCCCCCCCCCACCCCCCCCCCCCCCCACCCCCCCCCCCCCCCACCCCCCCCCCCCCCCACCCCCCCCCCCCCCCACCCCCCCCCCCCCCCACCCCCCCCCCCCCCCACCCCCCCCCCCCCCCACCCCCCCCCCCCCCCACCCCCCCCCCCCCCCACCCCCCCCCCCCCCCACCCCCCCCCCCCCCCACCCCCCCCCCCCCCCACCCCCCCCCCCCCCCACCCCCCCCCCCCCCCACCCCCCCCCCCCCCCACCCCCCCCCCCCCCCACCCCCCCCCCCCCCCACCCCCCCCCCCCCCCACCCCCCCCCCCCCCCACCCCCCCCCCCCCCCACCCCCCCCCCCCCCCACCCCCCCCCCCCCCCACCCCCCCCCCCCCCCACCCCCCCCCCCCCCCACCCCCCCCCCCCCCCACCCCCCCCCCCCCCCACCCCCCCCCCCCCCCACCCCCCCCCCCCCCCACCCCCCCCCCCCCCCACCCCCCCCCCCCCCCACCCCCCCCCCCCCCCACCCCCCCCCCCCCCCACCCCCCCCCCCCCCCACCCCCCCCCCCCCCCACCCCCCCCCCCCCCCACCCCCCCCCCCCCCCACCCCCCCCCCCCCCCACCCCCCCCCCCCCCCACCCCCCCCCCCCCCCACCCCCCCCCCCCCCCACCCCCCCCCCCCCCCACCCCCCCCCCCCCCCACCCCCCCCCCCCCCCACCCCCCCCCCCCCCCACCCCCCCCCCCCCCCACCCCCCCCCCCCCCCACCCCCCCCCCCCCCCACCCCCCCCCCCCCCCACCCCCCCCCCCCCCCACCCCCCCCCCCCCCCACCCCCCCCCCCCCCCACCCCCCCCCCCCCCCACCCCCCCCCCCCCCCACCCCCCCCCCCCCCCACCCCCCCCCCCCCCCACCCCCCCCCCCCCCCACCCCCCCCCCCCCCCACCCCCCCCCCCCCCCACCCCCCCCCCCCCCCACCCCCCCCCCCCCCCACCCCCCCCCCCCCCCACCCCCCCCCCCCCCCACCCCCCCCCCCCCCCACCCCCCCCCCCCCCCACCCCCCCCCCCCCCCACCCCCCCCCCCCCCCACCCCCCCCCCCCCCCACCCCCCCCCCCCCCCACCCCCCCCCCCCCCCACCCCCCCCCCCCCCCACCCCCCCCCCCCCCCACCCCCCCCCCCCCCCACCCCCCCCCCCCCCCACCCCCCCCCCCCCCCACCCCCCCCCCCCCCCACCCCCCCCCCCCCCCACCCCCCCCCCCCCCCACCCCCCCCCCCCCCCACCCCCCCCCCCCCCCACCCCCCCCCCCCCCCACCCCCCCCCCCCCCCACCCCCCCCCCCCCCCACCCCCCCCCCCCCCCACCCCCCCCCCCCCCCACCCCCCCCCCCCCCCACCCCCCCCCCCCCCCACCCCCCCCCCCCCCCACCCCCCCCCCCCCCCACCCCCCCCCCCCCCCACCCCCCCCCCCCCCCACCCCCCCCCCCCCCCACCCCCCCCCCCCCCCACCCCCCCCCCCCCCCACCCCCCCCCCCCCCCACCCCCCCCCCCCCCCACCCCCCCCCCCCCCCACCCCCCCCCCCCCCCACCCCCCCCCCCCCCCACCCCCCCCCCCCCCCACCCCCCCCCCCCCCCACCCCCCCCCCCCCCCACCCCCCCCCCCCCCCACCCCCCCCCCCCCCCACCCCCCCCCCCCCCCACCCCCCCCCCCCCCCACCCCCCCCCCCCCCCACCCCCCCCCCCCCCCACCCCCCCCCCCCCCCACCCCCCCCCCCCCCCACCCCCCCCCCCCCCCACCCCCCCCCCCCCCCACCCCCCCCCCCCCCCACCCCCCCCCCCCCCCACCCCCCCCCCCCCCCACCCCCCCCCCCCCCCACCCCCCCCCCCCCCCACCCCCCCCCCCCCCCACCCCCCCCCCCCCCCACCCCCCCCCCCCCCCACCCCCCCCCCCCCCCACCCCCCCCCCCCCCCACCCCCCCCCCCCCCCACCCCCCCCCCCCCCCACCCCCCCCCCCCCCCACCCCCCCCCCCCCCCACCCCCCCCCCCCCCCACCCCCCCCCCCCCCCACCCCCCCCCCCCCCCACCCCCCCCCCCCCCCACCCCCCCCCCCCCCCACCCCCCCCCCCCCCCACCCCCCCCCCCCCCCACCCCCCCCCCCCCCCACCCCCCCCCCCCCCCACCCCCCCCCCCCCCCACCCCCCCCCCCCCCCACCCCCCCCCCCCCCCACCCCCCCCCCCCCCCACCCCCCCCCCCCCCCACCCCCCCCCCCCCCCACCCCCCCCCCCCCCCACCCCCCCCCCCCCCCACCCCCCCCCCCCCCCACCCCCCCCCCCCCCCACCCCCCCCCCCCCCCACCCCCCCCCCCCCCCACCCCCCCCCCCCCCCACCCCCCCCCCCCCCCACCCCCCCCCCCCCCCACCCCCCCCCCCCCCCACCCCCCCCCCCCCCCACCCCCCCCCCCCCCCACCCCCCCCCCCCCCCACCCCCCCCCCCCCCCACCCCCCCCCCCCCCCACCCCCCCCCCCCCCCACCCCCCCCCCCCCCCACCCCCCCCCCCCCCCACCCCCCCCCCCCCCCACCCCCCCCCCCCCCCACCCCCCCCCCCCCCCACCCCCCCCCCCCCCCACCCCCCCCCCCCCCCACCCCCCCCCCCCCCCACCCCCCCCCCCCCCCACCCCCCCCCCCCCCCACCCCCCCCCCCCCCCACCCCCCCCCCCCCCCACCCCCCCCCCCCCCCACCCCCCCCCCCCCCCACCCCCCCCCCCCCCCACCCCCCCCCCCCCCCACCCCCCCCCCCCCCCACCCCCCCCCCCCCCCACCCCCCCCCCCCCCCACCCCCCCCCCCCCCCACCCCCCCCCCCCCCCACCCCCCCCCCCCCCCACCCCCCCCCCCCCCCACCCCCCCCCCCCCCCACCCCCCCCCCCCCCCACCCCCCCCCCCCCCCACCCCCCCCCCCCCCCACCCCCCCCCCCCCCCACCCCCCCCCCCCCCCACCCCCCCCCCCCCCCACCCCCCCCCCCCCCCACCCCCCCCCCCCCCCACCCCCCCCCCCCCCCACCCCCCCCCCCCCCCACCCCCCCCCCCCCCCACCCCCCCCCCCCCCCA
This sequence comes from Sphaerodactylus townsendi, assembly GCF_021028975.2. Taxonomy (NCBI): domain Eukaryota; kingdom Metazoa; phylum Chordata; class Lepidosauria; order Squamata; family Sphaerodactylidae; genus Sphaerodactylus; species Sphaerodactylus townsendi. Next base: position 767,921 of record NC_059432.1, on the reverse strand, counting down.
CCCCCCCCCCCCCCCACCCCCCCCCCCCCCCACCCCCCCCCCCCCCCACCCCCCCCCCCCCCCACCCCCCCCCCCCCCCACCCCCCCCCCCCCCCACCCCCCCCCCCCCCCACCCCCCCCCCCCCCCACCCCCCCCCCCCCCCACCCCCCCCCCCCCCCACCCCCCCCCCCCCCCACCCCCCCCCCCCCCCACCCCCCCCCCCCCCCACCCCCCCCCCCCCCCACCCCCCCCCCCCCCCACCCCCCCCCCCCCCCACCCCCCCCCCCCCCCACCCCCCCCCCCCCCCACCCCCCCCCCCCCCCACCCCCCCCCCCCCCCACCCCCCCCCCCCCCCACCCCCCCCCCCCCCCACCCCCCCCCCCCCCCACCCCCCCCCCCCCCCACCCCCCCCCCCCCCCACCCCCCCCCCCCCCCACCCCCCCCCCCCCCCACCCCCCCCCCCCCCCACCCCCCCCCCCCCCCACCCCCCCCCCCCCCCACCCCCCCCCCCCCCCACCCCCCCCCCCCCCCACCCCCCCCCCCCCCCACCCCCCCCCCCCCCCACCCCCCCCCCCCCCCACCCCCCCCCCCCCCCACCCCCCCCCCCCCCCACCCCCCCCCCCCCCCACCCCCCCCCCCCCCCACCCCCCCCCCCCCCCACCCCCCCCCCCCCCCACCCCCCCCCCCCCCCACCCCCCCCCCCCCCCACCCCCCCCCCCCCCCACCCCCCCCCCCCCCCACCCCCCCCCCCCCCCACCCCCCCCCCCCCCCACCCCCCCCCCCCCCCACCCCCCCCCCCCCCCACCCCCCCCCCCCCCCACCCCCCCCCCCCCCCACCCCCCCCCCCCCCCACCCCCCCCCCCCCCCACCCCCCCCCCCCCCCACCCCCCCCCCCCCCCACCCCCCCCCCCCCCCACCCCCCCCCCCCCCCACCCCCCCCCCCCCCCACCCCCCCCCCCCCCCACCCCCCCCCCCCCCCACCCCCCCCCCCCCCCACCCCCCCCCCCCCCCACCCCCCCCCCCCCCCACCCCCCCCCCCCCCCACCCCCCCCCCCCCCCACCCCCCCCCCCCCCCACCCCCCCCCCCCCCCACCCCCCCCCCCCCCCACCCCCCCCCCCCCCCACCCCCCCCCCCCCCCACCCCCCCCCCCCCCCACCCCCCCCCCCCCCCACCCCCCCCCCCCCCCACCCCCCCCCCCCCCCACCCCCCCCCCCCCCCACCCCCCCCCCCCCCCACCCCCCCCCCCCCCCACCCCCCCCCCCCCCCACCCCCCCCCCCCCCCACCCCCCCCCCCCCCCACCCCCCCCCCCCCCCACCCCCCCCCCCCCCCACCCCCCCCCCCCCCCACCCCCCCCCCCCCCCACCCCCCCCCCCCCCCACCCCCCCCCCCCCCCACCCCCCCCCCCCCCCACCCCCCCCCCCCCCCACCCCCCCCCCCCCCCACCCCCCCCCCCCCCCACCCCCCCCCCCCCCCACCCCCCCCCCCCCCCACCCCCCCCCCCCCCCACCCCCCCCCCCCCCCACCCCCCCCCCCCCCCACCCCCCCCCCCCCCCACCCCCCCCCCCCCCCACCCCCCCCCCCCCCCACCCCCCCCCCCCCCCACCCCCCCCCCCCCCCACCCCCCCCCCCCCCCACCCCCCCCCCCCCCCACCCCCCCCCCCCCCCACCCCCCCCCCCCCCCACCCCCCCCCCCCCCCACCCCCCCCCCCCCCCACCCCCCCCCCCCCCCACCCCCCCCCCCCCCCACCCCCCCCCCCCCCCACCCCCCCCCCCCCCCACCCCCCCCCCCCCCCACCCCCCCCCCCCCCCACCCCCCCCCCCCCCCACCCCCCCCCCCCCCCACCCCCCCCCCCCCCCACCCCCCCCCCCCCCCACCCCCCCCCCCCCCCACCCCCCCCCCCCCCCACCCCCCCCCCCCCCCACCCCCCCCCCCCCCCACCCCCCCCCCCCCCCACCCCCCCCCCCCCCCACCCCCCCCCCCCCCCACCCCCCCCCCCCCCCACCCCCCCCCCCCCCCACCCCCCCCCCCCCCCACCCCCCCCCCCCCCCACCCCCCCCCCCCCCCACCCCCCCCCCCCCCCACCCCCCCCCCCCCCCACCCCCCCCCCCCCCCACCCCCCCCCCCCCCCACCCCCCCCCCCCCCCACCCCCCCCCCCCCCCACCCCCCCCCCCCCCCACCCCCCCCCCCCCCCACCCCCCCCCCCCCCCACCCCCCCCCCCCCCCACCCCCCCCCCCCCCCACCCCCCCCCCCCCCCACCCCCCCCCCCCCCCACCCCCCCCCCCCCCCACCCCCCCCCCCCCCCACCCCCCCCCCCCCCCACCCCCCCCCCCCCCCACCCCCCCCCCCCCCCACCCCCCCCCCCCCCCACCCCCCCCCCCCCCCACCCCCCCCCCCCCCCACCCCCCCCCCCCCCCACCCCCCCCCCCCCCCACCCCCCCCCCCCCCCACCCCCCCCCCCCCCCACCCCCCCCCCCCCCCACCCCCCCCCCCCCCCACCCCCCCCCCCCCCCACCCCCCCCCCCCCCCACCCCCCCCCCCCCCCACCCCCCCCCCCCCCCACCCCCCCCCCCCCCCACCCCCCCCCCCCCCCACCCCCCCCCCCCCCCACCCCCCCCCCCCCCCACCCCCCCCCCCCCCCACCCCCCCCCCCCCCCACCCCCCCCCCCCCCCACCCCCCCCCCCCCCCACCCCCCCCCCCCCCCACCCCCCCCCCCCCCCACCCCCCCCCCCCCCCACCCCCCCCCCCCCCCACCCCCCCCCCCCCCCACCCCCCCCCCCCCCCACCCCCCCCCCCCCCCACCCCCCCCCCCCCCCACCCCCCCCCCCCCCCACCCCCCCCCCCCCCCACCCCCCCCCCCCCCCACCCCCCCCCCCCCCCACCCCCCCCCCCCCCCACCCCCCCCCCCCCCCACCCCCCCCCCCCCCCACCCCCCCCCCCCCCCACCCCCCCCCCCCCCCACCCCCCCCCCCCCCCACCCCCCCCCCCCCCCACCCCCCCCCCCCCCCACCCCCCCCCCCCCCCACCCCCCCCCCCCCCCACCCCCCCCCCCCCCCACCCCCCCCCCCCCCCACCCCCCCCCCCCCCCACCCCCCCCCCCCCCCACCCCCCCCCCCCCCCACCCCCCCCCCCCCCCACCCCCCCCCCCCCCCACCCCCCCCCCCCCCCACCCCCCCCCCCCCCCACCCCCCCCCCCCCCCACCCCCCCCCCCCCCCACCCCCCCCCCCCCCCACCCCCCCCCCCCCCCACCCCCCCCCCCCCCCACCCCCCCCCCCCCCCACCCCCCCCCCCCCCCACCCCCCCCCCCCCCCACCCCCCCCCCCCCCCACCCCCCCCCCCCCCCACCCCCCCCCCCCCCCACCCCCCCCCCCCCCCACCCCCCCCCCCCCCCACCCCCCCCCCCCCCCACCCCCCCCCCCCCCCACCCCCCCCCCCCCCCACCCCCCCCCCCCCCCACCCCCCCCCCCCCCCACCCCCCCCCCCCCCCACCCCCCCCCCCCCCCACCCCCCCCCCCCCCCACCCCCCCCCCCCCCCACCCCCCCCCCCCCCCACCCCCCCCCCCCCCCACCCCCCCCCCCCCCCACCCCCCCCCCCCCCCACCCCCCCCCCCCCCCACCCCCCCCCCCCCCCACCCCCCCCCCCCCCCACCCCCCCCCCCCCCCACCCCCCCCCCCCCCCACCCCCCCCCCCCCCCACCCCCCCCCCCCCCCACCCCCCCCCCCCCCCACCCCCCCCCCCCCCCACCCCCCCCCCCCCCCACCCCCCCCCCCCCCCACCCCCCCCCCCCCCCACCCCCCCCCCCCCCCACCCCCCCCCCCCCCCACCCCCCCCCCCCCCCACCCCCCCCCCCCCCCACCCCCCCCCCCCCCCACCCCCCCCCCCCCCCACCCCCCCCCCCCCCCACCCCCCCCCCCCCCCACCCCCCCCCCCCCCCACCCCCCCCCCCCCCCACCCCCCCCCCCCCCCACCCCCCCCCCCCCCCACCCCCCCCCCCCCCCACCCCCCCCCCCCCCCACCCCCCCCCCCCCCCACCCCCCCCCCCCCCCACCCCCCCCCCCCCCCACCCCCCCCCCCCCCCACCCCCCCCCCCCCCCACCCCCCCCCCCCCCCACCCCCCCCCCCCCCCACCCCCCCCCCCCCCCACCCCCCCCCCCCCCCACCCCCCCCCCCCCCCACCCCCCCCCCCCCCCACCCCCCCCCCCCCCCACCCCCCCCCCCCCCCACCCCCCCCCCCCCCCACCCCCCCCCCCCCCCACCCCCCCCCCCCCCCACCCCCCCCCCCCCCCACCCCCCCCCCCCCCCACCCCCCCCCCCCCCCACCCCCCCCCCCCCCCACCCCCCCCCCCCCCCACCCCCCCCCCCCCCCACCCCCCCCCCCCCCCACCCCCCCCCCCCCCCACCCCCCCCCCCCCCCACCCCCCCCCCCCCCCACCCCCCCCCCCCCCCACCCCCCCCCCCCCCCACCCCCCCCCCCCCCCACCCCCCCCCCCCCCCACCCCCCCCCCCCCCCACCCCCCCCCCCCCCCACCCCCCCCCCCCCCCACCCCCCCCCCCCCCCACCCCCCCCCCCCCCCACCCCCCCCCCCCCCCACCCCCCCCCCCCCCCACCCCCCCCCCCCCCCACCCCCCCCCCCCCCCACCCCCCCCCCCCCCCACCCCCCCCCCCCCCCACCCCCCCCCCCCCCCACCCCCCCCCCCCCCCACCCCCCCCCCCCCCCACCCCCCCCCCCCCCCACCCCCCCCCCCCCCCACCCCCCCCCCCCCCCACCCCCCCCCCCCCCCACCCCCCCCCCCCCCCACCCCCCCCCCCCCCCACCCCCCCCCCCCCCCACCCCCCCCCCCCCCCACCCCCCCCCCCCCCCACCCCCCCCCCCCCCCACCCCCCCCCCCCCCCACCCCCCCCCCCCCCCACCCCCCCCCCCCCCCACCCCCCCCCCCCCCCACCCCCCCCCCCCCCCACCCCCCCCCCCCCCCACCCCCCCCCCCCCCCACCCCCCCCCCCCCCCACCCCCCCCCCCCCCCACCCCCCCCCCCCCCCACCCCCCCCCCCCCCCACCCCCCCCCCCCCCCACCCCCCCCCCCCCCCACCCCCCCCCCCCCCCACCCCCCCCCCCCCCCACCCCCCCCCCCCCCCACCCCCCCCCCCCCCCACCCCCCCCCCCCCCCACCCCCCCCCCCCCCCACCCCCCCCCCCCCCCACCCCCCCCCCCCCCCACCCCCCCCCCCCCCCACCCCCCCCCCCCCCCACCCCCCCCCCCCCCCACCCCCCCCCCCCCCCACCCCCCCCCCCCCCCACCCCCCCCCCCCCCCACCCCCCCCCCCCCCCACCCCCCCCCCCCCCCACCCCCCCCCCCCCCCACCCCCCCCCCCCCCCACCCCCCCCCCCCCCCACCCCCCCCCCCCCCCACCCCCCCCCCCCCCCACCCCCCCCCCCCCCCACCCCCCCCCCCCCCCACCCCCCCCCCCCCCCACCCCCCCCCCCCCCCACCCCCCCCCCCCCCCACCCCCCCCCCCCCCCACCCCCCCCCCCCCCCACCCCCCCCCCCCCCCACCCCCCCCCCCCCCCACCCCCCCCCCCCCCCACCCCCCCCCCCCCCCACCCCCCCCCCCCCCCACCCCCCCCCCCCCCCACCCCCCCCCCCCCCCACCCCCCCCCCCCCCCACCCCCCCCCCCCCCCACCCCCCCCCCCCCCCACCCCCCCCCCCCCCCACCCCCCCCCCCCCCCACCCCCCCCCCCCCCCACCCCCCCCCCCCCCCACCCCCCCCCCCCCCCACCCCCCCCCCCCCCCACCCCCCCCCCCCCCCACCCCCCCCCCCCCCCACCCCCCCCCCCCCCCACCCCCCCCCCCCCCCACCCCCCCCCCCCCCCACCCCCCCCCCCCCCCACCCCCCCCCCCCCCCACCCCCCCCCCCCCCCACCCCCCCCCCCCCCCACCCCCCCCCCCCCCCACCCCCCCCCCCCCCCACCCCCCCCCCCCCCCACCCCCCCCCCCCCCCACCCCCCCCCCCCCCCACCCCCCCCCCCCCCCACCCCCCCCCCCCCCCACCCCCCCCCCCCCCCACCCCCCCCCCCCCCCACCCCCCCCCCCCCCCACCCCCCCCCCCCCCCACCCCCCCCCCCCCCCACCCCCCCCCCCCCCCACCCCCCCCCCCCCCCACCCCCCCCCCCCCCCACCCCCCCCCCCCCCCACCCCCCCCCCCCCCCACCCCCCCCCCCCCCCACCCCCCCCCCCCCCCACCCCCCCCCCCCCCCACCCCCCCCCCCCCCCACCCCCCCCCCCCCCCACCCCCCCCCCCCCCCACCCCCCCCCCCCCCCACCCCCCCCCCCCCCCACCCCCCCCCCCCCCCACCCCCCCCCCCCCCCACCCCCCCCCCCCCCCACCCCCCCCCCCCCCCACCCCCCCCCCCCCCCACCCCCCCCCCCCCCCACCCCCCCCCCCCCCCACCCCCCCCCCCCCCCACCCCCCCCCCCCCCCACCCCCCCCCCCCCCCACCCCCCCCCCCCCCCACCCCCCCCCCCCCCCACCCCCCCCCCCCCCCACCCCCCCCCCCCCCCACCCCCCCCCCCCCCCACCCCCCCCCCCCCCCACCCCCCCCCCCCCCCACCCCCCCCCCCCCCCACCCCCCCCCCCCCCCACCCCCCCCCCCCCCCACCCCCCCCCCCCCCCACCCCCCCCCCCCCCCACCCCCCCCCCCCCCCACCCCCCCCCCCCCCCACCCCCCCCCCCCCCCACCCCCCCCCCCCCCCACCCCCCCCCCCCCCCACCCCCCCCCCCCCCCACCCCCCCCCCCCCCCACCCCCCCCCCCCCCCACCCCCCCCCCCCCCCACCCCCCCCCCCCCCCACCCCCCCCCCCCCCCACCCCCCCCCCCCCCCACCCCCCCCCCCCCCCACCCCCCCCCCCCCCCACCCCCCCCCCCCCCCACCCCCCCCCCCCCCCACCCCCCCCCCCCCCCACCCCCCCCCCCCCCCACCCCCCCCCCCCCCCACCCCCCCCCCCCCCCACCCCCCCCCCCCCCCACCCCCCCCCCCCCCCACCCCCCCCCCCCCCCACCCCCCCCCCCCCCCACCCCCCCCCCCCCCCACCCCCCCCCCCCCCCACCCCCCCCCCCCCCCACCCCCCCCCCCCCCCACCCCCCCCCCCCCCCACCCCCCCCCCCCCCCACCCCCCCCCCCCCCCACCCCCCCCCCCCCCCACCCCCCCCCCCCCCCACCCCCCCCCCCCCCCACCCCCCCCCCCCCCCACCCCCCCCCCCCCCCACCCCCCCCCCCCCCCACCCCCCCCCCCCCCCACCCCCCCCCCCCCCCACCCCCCCCCCCCCCCACCCCCCCCCCCCCCCACCCCCCCCCCCCCCCACCCCCCCCCCCCCCCACCCCCCCCCCCCCCCACCCCCCCCCCCCCCCACCCCCCCCCCCCCCCACCCCCCCCCCCCCCCACCCCCCCCCCCCCCCACCCCCCCCCCCCCCCACCCCCCCCCCCCCCCACCCCCCCCCCCCCCCACCCCCCCCCCCCCCCACCCCCCCCCCCCCCCACCCCCCCCCCCCCCCACCCCCCCCCCCCCCCACCCCCCCCCCCCCCCACCCCCCCCCCCCCCCACCCCCCCCCCCCCCCACCCCCCCCCCCCCCCACCCCCCCCCCCCCCCACCCCCCCCCCCCCCCACCCCCCCCCCCCCCCACCCCCCCCCCCCCCCACCCCCCCCCCCCCCCACCCCCCCCCCCCCCCACCCCCCCCCCCCCCCACCCCCCCCCCCCCCCACCCCCCCCCCCCCCCACCCCCCCCCCCCCCCACCCCCCCCCCCCCCCACCCCCCCCCCCCCCCACCCCCCCCCCCCCCCACCCCCCCCCCCCCCCACCCCCCCCCCCCCCCACCCCCCCCCCCCCCCACCCCCCCCCCCCCCCACCCCCCCCCCCCCCCACCCCCCCCCCCCCCCACCCCCCCCCCCCCCCACCCCCCCCCCCCCCCACCCCCCCCCCCCCCCACCCCCCCCCCCCCCCACCCCCCCCCCCCCCCACCCCCCCCCCCCCCCACCCCCCCCCCCCCCCACCCCCCCCCCCCCCCACCCCCCCCCCCCCCCACCCCCCCCCCCCCCCACCCCCCCCCCCCCCCACCCCCCCCCCCCCCCACCCCCCCCCCCCCCCACCCCCCCCCCCCCCCACCCCCCCCCCCCCCCACCCCCCCCCCCCCCCACCCCCCCCCCCCCCCACCCCCCCCCCCCCCCACCCCCCCCCCCCCCCACCCCCCCCCCCCCCCACCCCCCCCCCCCCCCACCCCCCCCCCCCCCCACCCCCCCCCCCCCCCACCCCCCCCCCCCCCCACCCCCCCCCCCCCCCACCCCCCCCCCCCCCCACCCCCCCCCCCCCCCACCCCCCCCCCCCCCCACCCCCCCCCCCCCCCACCCCCCCCCCCCCCCACCCCCCCCCCCCCCCACCCCCCCCCCCCCCCACCCCCCCCCCCCCCCACCCCCCCCCCCCCCCACCCCCCCCCCCCCCCACCCCCCCCCCCCCCCACCCCCCCCCCCCCCCACCCCCCCCCCCCCCCACCCCCCCCCCCCCCCACCCCCCCCCCCCCCCACCCCCCCCCCCCCCCACCCCCCCCCCCCCCCACCCCCCCCCCCCCCCACCCCCCCCCCCCCCCACCCCCCCCCCCCCCCACCCCCCCCCCCCCCCACCCCCCCCCCCCCCCACCCCCCCCCCCCCCCACCCCCCCCCCCCCCCACCCCCCCCCCCCCCCACCCCCCCCCCCCCCCACCCCCCCCCCCCCCCACCCCCCCCCCCCCCCACCCCCCCCCCCCCCCACCCCCCCCCCCCCCCACCCCCCCCCCCCCCCACCCCCCCCCCCCCCCACCCCCCCCCCCCCCCACCCCCCCCCCCCCCCACCCCCCCCCCCCCCCACCCCCCCCCCCCCCCACCCCCCCCCCCCCCCACCCCCCCCCCCCCCCACCCCCCCCCCCCCCCACCCCCCCCCCCCCCCACCCCCCCCCCCCCCCACCCCCCCCCCCCCCCACCCCCCCCCCCCCCCACCCCCCCCCCCCCCCACCCCCCCCCCCCCCCACCCCCCCCCCCCCCCACCCCCCCCCCCCCCCACCCCCCCCCCCCCCCACCCCCCCCCCCCCCCACCCCCCCCCCCCCCCACCCCCCCCCCCCCCCACCCCCCCCCCCCCCCACCCCCCCCCCCCCCCACCCCCCCCCCCCCCCACCCCCCCCCCCCCCCACCCCCCCCCCCCCCCACCCCCCCCCCCCCCCACCCCCCCCCCCCCCCACCCCCCCCCCCCCCCACCCCCCCCCCCCCCCACCCCCCCCCCCCCCCACCCCCCCCCCCCCCCACCCCCCCCCCCCCCCACCCCCCCCCCCCCCCACCCCCCCCCCCCCCCACCCCCCCCCCCCCCCACCCCCCCCCCCCCCCACCCCCCCCCCCCCCCACCCCCCCCCCCCCCCACCCCCCCCCCCCCCCACCCCCCCCCCCCCCCACCCCCCCCCCCCCCCACCCCCCCCCCCCCCCACCCCCCCCCCCCCCCACCCCCCCCCCCCCCCACCCCCCCCCCCCCCCACCCCCCCCCCCCCCCACCCCCCCCCCCCCCCACCCCCCCCCCCCCCCACCCCCCCCCCCCCCCACCCCCCCCCCCCCCCACCCCCCCCCCCCCCCACCCCCCCCCCCCCCCACCCCCCCCCCCCCCCACCCCCCCCCCCCCCCACCCCCCCCCCCCCCCACCCCCCCCCCCCCCCACCCCCCCCCCCCCCCACCCCCCCCCCCCCCCACCCCCCCCCCCCCCCACCCCCCCCCCCCCCCACCCCCCCCCCCCCCCACCCCCCCCCCCCCCCACCCCCCCCCCCCCCCACCCCCCCCCCCCCCCACCCCCCCCCCCCCCCACCCCCCCCCCCCCCCACCCCCCCCCCCCCCCACCCCCCCCCCCCCCCACCCCCCCCCCCCCCCACCCCCCCCCCCCCCCACCCCCCCCCCCCCCCACCCCCCCCCCCCCCCACCCCCCCCCCCCCCCACCCCCCCCCCCCCCCACCCCCCCCCCCCCCCACCCCCCCCCCCCCCCACCCCCCCCCCCCCCCACCCCCCCCCCCCCCCACCCCCCCCCCCCCCCACCCCCCCCCCCCCCCACCCCCCCCCCCCCCCACCCCCCCCCCCCCCCACCCCCCCCCCCCCCCACCCCCCCCCCCCCCCACCCCCCCCCCCCCCCACCCCCCCCCCCCCCCACCCCCCCCCCCCCCCACCCCCCCCCCCCCCCACCCCCCCCCCCCCCCACCCCCCCCCCCCCCCACCCCCCCCCCCCCCCACCCCCCCCCCCCCCCACCCCCCCCCCCCCCCACCCCCCCCCCCCCCCACCCCCCCCCCCCCCCACCCCCCCCCCCCCCCACCCCCCCCCCCCCCCACCCCCCCCCCCCCCCACCCCCCCCCCCCCCCACCCCCCCCCCCCCCCACCCCCCCCCCCCCCCACCCCCCCCCCCCCCCACCCCCCCCCCCCCCCACCCCCCCCCCCCCCCACCCCCCCCCCCCCCCACCCCCCCCCCCCCCCACCCCCCCCCCCCCCCACCCCCCCCCCCCCCCACCCCCCCCCCCCCCCACCCCCCCCCCCCCCCACCCCCCCCCCCCCCCACCCCCCCCCCCCCCCACCCCCCCCCCCCCCCACCCCCCCCCCCCCCCACCCCCCCCCCCCCCCACCCCCCCCCCCCCCCACCCCCCCCCCCCCCCACCCCCCCCCCCCCCCACCCCCCCCCCCCCCCACCCCCCCCCCCCCCCACCCCCCCCCCCCCCCACCCCCCCCCCCCCCCACCCCCCCCCCCCCCCACCCCCCCCCCCCCCCACCCCCCCCCCCCCCCACCCCCCCCCCCCCCCACCCCCCCCCCCCCCCACCCCCCCCCCCCCCCACCCCCCCCCCCCCCCACCCCCCCCCCCCCCCACCCCCCCCCCCCCCCACCCCCCCCCCCCCCCACCCCCCCCCCCCCCCACCCCCCCCCCCCCCCACCCCCCCCCCCCCCCACCCCCCCCCCCCCCCACCCCCCCCCCCCCCCACCCCCCCCCCCCCCCACCCCCCCCCCCCCCCACCCCCCCCCCCCCCCACCCCCCCCCCCCCCCACCCCCCCCCCCCCCCACCCCCCCCCCCCCCCACCCCCCCCCCCCCCCACCCCCCCCCCCCCCCACCCCCCCCCCCCCCCACCCCCCCCCCCCCCCACCCCCCCCCCCCCCCACCCCCCCCCCCCCCCACCCCCCCCCCCCCCCACCCCCCCCCCCCCCCACCCCCCCCCCCCCCCACCCCCCCCCCCCCCCACCCCCCCCCCCCCCCACCCCCCCCCCCCCCCACCCCCCCCCCCCCCCACCCCCCCCCCCCCCCACCCCCCCCCCCCCCCACCCCCCCCCCCCCCCACCCCCCCCCCCCCCCACCCCCCCCCCCCCCCACCCCCCCCCCCCCCCACCCCCCCCCCCCCCCACCCCCCCCCCCCCCCACCCCCCCCCCCCCCCACCCCCCCCCCCCCCCACCCCCCCCCCCCCCCACCCCCCCCCCCCCCCACCCCCCCCCCCCCCCACCCCCCCCCCCCCCCACCCCCCCCCCCCCCCACCCCCCCCCCCCCCCACCCCCCCCCCCCCCCACCCCCCCCCCCCCCCACCCCCCCCCCCCCCCACCCCCCCCCCCCCCCACCCCCCCCCCCCCCCACCCCCCCCCCCCCCCACCCCCCCCCCCCCCCACCCCCCCCCCCCCCCACCCCCCCCCCCCCCCACCCCCCCCCCCCCCCACCCCCCCCCCCCCCCACCCCCCCCCCCCCCCACCCCCCCCCCCCCCCACCCCCCCCCCCCCCCACCCCCCCCCCCCCCCACCCCCCCCCCCCCCCACCCCCCCCCCCCCCCACCCCCCCCCCCCCCCACCCCCCCCCCCCCCCACCCCCCCCCCCCCCCACCCCCCCCCCCCCCCACCCCCCCCCCCCCCCACCCCCCCCCCCCCCCACCCCCCCCCCCCCCCACCCCCCCCCCCCCCCACCCCCCCCCCCCCCCACCCCCCCCCCCCCCCACCCCCCCCCCCCCCCACCCCCCCCCCCCCCCACCCCCCCCCCCCCCCACCCCCCCCCCCCCCCACCCCCCCCCCCCCCCACCCCCCCCCCCCCCCACCCCCCCCCCCCCCCACCCCCCCCCCCCCCCACCCCCCCCCCCCCCCACCCCCCCCCCCCCCCACCCCCCCCCCCCCCCACCCCCCCCCCCCCCCACCCCCCCCCCCCCCCACCCCCCCCCCCCCCCACCCCCCCCCCCCCCCACCCCCCCCCCCCCCCACCCCCCCCCCCCCCCACCCCCCCCCCCCCCCACCCCCCCCCCCCCCCACCCCCCCCCCCCCCCACCCCCCCCCCCCCCCACCCCCCCCCCCCCCCACCCCCCCCCCCCCCCACCCCCCCCCCCCCCCACCCCCCCCCCCCCCCACCCCCCCCCCCCCCCACCCCCCCCCCCCCCCACCCCCCCCCCCCCCCACCCCCCCCCCCCCCCACCCCCCCCCCCCCCCACCCCCCCCCCCCCCCACCCCCCCCCCCCCCCACCCCCCCCCCCCCCCACCCCCCCCCCCCCCCACCCCCCCCCCCCCCCACCCCCCCCCCCCCCCACCCCCCCCCCCCCCCACCCCCCCCCCCCCCCACCCCCCCCCCCCCCCACCCCCCCCCCCCCCCACCCCCCCCCCCCCCCACCCCCCCCCCCCCCCACCCCCCCCCCCCCCCACCCCCCCCCCCCCCCACCCCCCCCCCCCCCCACCCCCCCCCCCCCCCACCCCCCCCCCCCCCCACCCCCCCCCCCCCCCACCCCCCCCCCCCCCCACCCCCCCCCCCCCCCACCCCCCCCCCCCCCCACCCCCCCCCCCCCCCACCCCCCCCCCCCCCCACCCCCCCCCCCCCCCACCCCCCCCCCCCCCCACCCCCCCCCCCCCCCACCCCCCCCCCCCCCCACCCCCCCCCCCCCCCACCCCCCCCCCCCCCCACCCCCCCCCCCCCCCACCCCCCCCCCCCCCCACCCCCCCCCCCCCCCACCCCCCCCCCCCCCCACCCCCCCCCCCCCCCACCCCCCCCCCCCCCCACCCCCCCCCCCCCCCACCCCCCCCCCCCCCCACCCCCCCCCCCCCCCACCCCCCCCCCCCCCCACCCCCCCCCCCCCCCACCCCCCCCCCCCCCCACCCCCCCCCCCCCCCACCCCCCCCCCCCCCCACCCCCCCCCCCCCCCACCCCCCCCCCCCCCCACCCCCCCCCCCCCCCACCCCCCCCCCCCCCCACCCCCCCCCCCCCCCACCCCCCCCCCCCCCCACCCCCCCCCCCCCCCACCCCCCCCCCCCCCCACCCCCCCCCCCCCCCACCCCCCCCCCCCCCCACCCCCCCCCCCCCCCACCCCCCCCCCCCCCCACCCCCCCCCCCCCCCACCCCCCCCCCCCCCCACCCCCCCCCCCCCCCACCCCCCCCCCCCCCCACCCCCCCCCCCCCCCACCCCCCCCCCCCCCCACCCCCCCCCCCCCCCACCCCCCCCCCCCCCCACCCCCCCCCCCCCCCACCCCCCCCCCCCCCCACCCCCCCCCCCCCCCACCCCCCCCCCCCCCCACCCCCCCCCCCCCCCACCCCCCCCCCCCCCCACCCCCCCCCCCCCCCACCCCCCCCCCCCCCCACCCCCCCCCCCCCCCACCCCCCCCCCCCCCCACCCCCCCCCCCCCCCACCCCCCCCCCCCCCCACCCCCCCCCCCCCCCACCCCCCCCCCCCCCCACCCCCCCCCCCCCCCACCCCCCCCCCCCCCCACCCCCCCCCCCCCCCACCCCCCCCCCCCCCCACCCCCCCCCCCCCCCACCCCCCCCCCCCCCCACCCCCCCCCCCCCCCACCCCCCCCCCCCCCCACCCCCCCCCCCCCCCACCCCCCCCCCCCCCCACCCCCCCCCCCCCCCACCCCCCCCCCCCCCCACCCCCCCCCCCCCCCACCCCCCCCCCCCCCCACCCCCCCCCCCCCCCACCCCCCCCCCCCCCCACCCCCCCCCCCCCCCACCCCCCCCCCCCCCCACCCCCCCCCCCCCCCACCCCCCCCCCCCCCCACCCCCCCCCCCCCCCACCCCCCCCCCCCCCCACCCCCCCCCCCCCCCACCCCCCCCCCCCCCCACCCCCCCCCCCCCCCACCCCCCCCCCCCCCCACCCCCCCCCCCCCCCACCCCCCCCCCCCCCCACCCCCCCCCCCCCCCACCCCCCCCCCCCCCCACCCCCCCCCCCCCCCACCCCCCCCCCCCCCCACCCCCCCCCCCCCCCACCCCCCCCCCCCCCCACCCCCCCCCCCCCCCACCCCCCCCCCCCCCCACCCCCCCCCCCCCCCACCCCCCCCCCCCCCCACCCCCCCCCCCCCCCACCCCCCCCCCCCCCCACCCCCCCCCCCCCCCACCCCCCCCCCCCCCCACCCCCCCCCCCCCCCACCCCCCCCCCCCCCCACCCCCCCCCCCCCCCACCCCCCCCCCCCCCCACCCCCCCCCCCCCCCACCCCCCCCCCCCCCCACCCCCCCCCCCCCCCACCCCCCCCCCCCCCCACCCCCCCCCCCCCCCACCCCCCCCCCCCCCCACCCCCCCCCCCCCCCACCCCCCCCCCCCCCCACCCCCCCCCCCCCCCACCCCCCCCCCCCCCCACCCCCCCCCCCCCCCACCCCCCCCCCCCCCCACCCCCCCCCCCCCCCACCCCCCCCCCCCCCCACCCCCCCCCCCCCCCACCCCCCCCCCCCCCCACCCCCCCCCCCCCCCACCCCCCCCCCCCCCCACCCCCCCCCCCCCCCACCCCCCCCCCCCCCCACCCCCCCCCCCCCCCACCCCCCCCCCCCCCCACCCCCCCCCCCCCCCACCCCCCCCCCCCCCCACCCCCCCCCCCCCCCACCCCCCCCCCCCCCCACCCCCCCCCCCCCCCACCCCCCCCCCCCCCCACCCCCCCCCCCCCCCACCCCCCCCCCCCCCCACCCCCCCCCCCCCCCACCCCCCCCCCCCCCCACCCCCCCCCCCCCCCACCCCCCCCCCCCCCCACCCCCCCCCCCCCCCACCCCCCCCCCCCCCCACCCCCCCCCCCCCCCACCCCCCCCCCCCCCCACCCCCCCCCCCCCCCACCCCCCCCCCCCCCCACCCCCCCCCCCCCCCACCCCCCCCCCCCCCCACCCCCCCCCCCCCCCACCCCCCCCCCCCCCCACCCCCCCCCCCCCCCACCCCCCCCCCCCCCCACCCCCCCCCCCCCCCACCCCCCCCCCCCCCCACCCCCCCCCCCCCCCACCCCCCCCCCCCCCCACCCCCCCCCCCCCCCACCCCCCCCCCCCCCCACCCCCCCCCCCCCCCACCCCCCCCCCCCCCCACCCCCCCCCCCCCCCACCCCCCCCCCCCCCCACCCCCCCCCCCCCCCACCCCCCCCCCCCCCCACCCCCCCCCCCCCCCACCCCCCCCCCCCCCCACCCCCCCCCCCCCCCACCCCCCCCCCCCCCCACCCCCCCCCCCCCCCACCCCCCCCCCCCCCCACCCCCCCCCCCCCCCACCCCCCCCCCCCCCCACCCCCCCCCCCCCCCACCCCCCCCCCCCCCCACCCCCCCCCCCCCCCACCCCCCCCCCCCCCCACCCCCCCCCCCCCCCACCCCCCCCCCCCCCCACCCCCCCCCCCCCCCACCCCCCCCCCCCCCCACCCCCCCCCCCCCCCACCCCCCCCCCCCCCCACCCCCCCCCCCCCCCACCCCCCCCCCCCCCCACCCCCCCCCCCCCCCACCCCCCCCCCCCCCCACCCCCCCCCCCCCCCACCCCCCCCCCCCCCCACCCCCCCCCCCCCCCACCCCCCCCCCCCCCCACCCCCCCCCCCCCCCACCCCCCCCCCCCCCCACCCCCCCCCCCCCCCACCCCCCCCCCCCCCCACCCCCCCCCCCCCCCACCCCCCCCCCCCCCCACCCCCCCCCCCCCCCACCCCCCCCCCCCCCCACCCCCCCCCCCCCCCACCCCCCCCCCCCCCCACCCCCCCCCCCCCCCACCCCCCCCCCCCCCCACCCCCCCCCCCCCCCACCCCCCCCCCCCCCCACCCCCCCCCCCCCCCACCCCCCCCCCCCCCCACCCCCCCCCCCCCCCACCCCCCCCCCCCCCCACCCCCCCCCCCCCCCACCCCCCCCCCCCCCCACCCCCCCCCCCCCCCACCCCCCCCCCCCCCCACCCCCCCCCCCCCCCACCCCCCCCCCCCCCCACCCCCCCCCCCCCCCACCCCCCCCCCCCCCCACCCCCCCCCCCCCCCACCCCCCCCCCCCCCCACCCCCCCCCCCCCCCACCCCCCCCCCCCCCCACCCCCCCCCCCCCCCACCCCCCCCCCCCCCCACCCCCCCCCCCCCCCACCCCCCCCCCCCCCCACCCCCCCCCCCCCCCACCCCCCCCCCCCCCCACCCCCCCCCCCCCCCACCCCCCCCCCCCCCCACCCCCCCCCCCCCCCACCCCCCCCCCCCCCCACCCCCCCCCCCCCCCACCCCCCCCCCCCCCCACCCCCCCCCCCCCCCACCCCCCCCCCCCCCCACCCCCCCCCCCCCCCACCCCCCCCCCCCCCCACCCCCCCCCCCCCCCACCCCCCCCCCCCCCCACCCCCCCCCCCCCCCACCCCCCCCCCCCCCCACCCCCCCCCCCCCCCACCCCCCCCCCCCCCCACCCCCCCCCCCCCCCACCCCCCCCCCCCCCCACCCCCCCCCCCCCCCACCCCCCCCCCCCCCCACCCCCCCCCCCCCCCACCCCCCCCCCCCCCCACCCCCCCCCCCCCCCACCCCCCCCCCCCCCCACCCCCCCCCCCCCCCACCCCCCCCCCCCCCCACCCCCCCCCCCCCCCACCCCCCCCCCCCCCCACCCCCCCCCCCCCCCACCCCCCCCCCCCCCCACCCCCCCCCCCCCCCACCCCCCCCCCCCCCCACCCCCCCCCCCCCCCACCCCCCCCCCCCCCCACCCCCCCCCCCCCCCACCCCCCCCCCCCCCCACCCCCCCCCCCCCCCACCCCCCCCCCCCCCCACCCCCCCCCCCCCCCACCCCCCCCCCCCCCCACCCCCCCCCCCCCCCACCCCCCCCCCCCCCCACCCCCCCCCCCCCCCACCCCCCCCCCCCCCCACCCCCCCCCCCCCCCACCCCCCCCCCCCCCCACCCCCCCCCCCCCCCACCCCCCCCCCCCCCCACCCCCCCCCCCCCCCACCCCCCCCCCCCCCCACCCCCCCCCCCCCCCACCCCCCCCCCCCCCCACCCCCCCCCCCCCCCACCCCCCCCCCCCCCCACCCCCCCCCCCCCCCACCCCCCCCCCCCCCCACCCCCCCCCCCCCCCACCCCCCCCCCCCCCCACCCCCCCCCCCCCCCACCCCCCCCCCCCCCCACCCCCCCCCCCCCCCACCCCCCCCCCCCCCCACCCCCCCCCCCCCCCACCCCCCCCCCCCCCCACCCCCCCCCCCCCCCACCCCCCCCCCCCCCCACCCCCCCCCCCCCCCACCCCCCCCCCCCCCCACCCCCCCCCCCCCCCACCCCCCCCCCCCCCCACCCCCCCCCCCCCCCACCCCCCCCCCCCCCCACCCCCCCCCCCCCCCACCCCCCCCCCCCCCCACCCCCCCCCCCCCCCACCCCCCCCCCCCCCCACCCCCCCCCCCCCCCACCCCCCCCCCCCCCCACCCCCCCCCCCCCCCACCCCCCCCCCCCCCCACCCCCCCCCCCCCCCACCCCCCCCCCCCCCCACCCCCCCCCCCCCCCACCCCCCCCCCCCCCCACCCCCCCCCCCCCCCACCCCCCCCCCCCCCCACCCCCCCCCCCCCCCACCCCCCCCCCCCCCCACCCCCCCCCCCCCCCACCCCCCCCCCCCCCCACCCCCCCCCCCCCCCACCCCCCCCCCCCCCCACCCCCCCCCCCCCCCACCCCCCCCCCCCCCCACCCCCCCCCCCCCCCACCCCCCCCCCCCCCCACCCCCCCCCCCCCCCACCCCCCCCCCCCCCCACCCCCCCCCCCCCCCACCCCCCCCCCCCCCCACCCCCCCCCCCCCCCACCCCCCCCCCCCCCCACCCCCCCCCCCCCCCACCCCCCCCCCCCCCCACCCCCCCCCCCCCCCACCCCCCCCCCCCCCCACCCCCCCCCCCCCCCACCCCCCCCCCCCCCCACCCCCCCCCCCCCCCACCCCCCCCCCCCCCCACCCCCCCCCCCCCCCACCCCCCCCCCCCCCCACCCCCCCCCCCCCCCACCCCCCCCCCCCCCCACCCCCCCCCCCCCCCACCCCCCCCCCCCCCCACCCCCCCCCCCCCCCACCCCCCCCCCCCCCCACCCCCCCCCCCCCCCACCCCCCCCCCCCCCCACCCCCCCCCCCCCCCACCCCCCCCCCCCCCCACCCCCCCCCCCCCCCACCCCCCCCCCCCCCCACCCCCCCCCCCCCCCACCCCCCCCCCCCCCCACCCCCCCCCCCCCCCACCCCCCCCCCCCCCCACCCCCCCCCCCCCCCACCCCCCCCCCCCCCCACCCCCCCCCCCCCCCACCCCCCCCCCCCCCCACCCCCCCCCCCCCCCACCCCCCCCCCCCCCCACCCCCCCCCCCCCCCACCCCCCCCCCCCCCCACCCCCCCCCCCCCCCACCCCCCCCCCCCCCCACCCCCCCCCCCCCCCACCCCCCCCCCCCCCCACCCCCCCCCCCCCCCACCCCCCCCCCCCCCCACCCCCCCCCCCCCCCACCCCCCCCCCCCCCCACCCCCCCCCCCCCCCACCCCCCCCCCCCCCCACCCCCCCCCCCCCCCACCCCCCCCCCCCCCCACCCCCCCCCCCCCCCACCCCCCCCCCCCCCCACCCCCCCCCCCCCCCACCCCCCCCCCCCCCCACCCCCCCCCCCCCCCACCCCCCCCCCCCCCCACCCCCCCCCCCCCCCACCCCCCCCCCCCCCCACCCCCCCCCCCCCCCACCCCCCCCCCCCCCCACCCCCCCCCCCCCCCACCCCCCCCCCCCCCCACCCCCCCCCCCCCCCACCCCCCCCCCCCCCCACCCCCCCCCCCCCCCACCCCCCCCCCCCCCCACCCCCCCCCCCCCCCACCCCCCCCCCCCCCCACCCCCCCCCCCCCCCACCCCCCCCCCCCCCCACCCCCCCCCCCCCCCACCCCCCCCCCCCCCCACCCCCCCCCCCCCCCACCCCCCCCCCCCCCCACCCCCCCCCCCCCCCACCCCCCCCCCCCCCCACCCCCCCCCCCCCCCACCCCCCCCCCCCCCCACCCCCCCCCCCCCCCACCCCCCCCCCCCCCCACCCCCCCCCCCCCCCACCCCCCCCCCCCCCCACCCCCCCCCCCCCCCACCCCCCCCCCCCCCCACCCCCCCCCCCCCCCACCCCCCCCCCCCCCCACCCCCCCCCCCCCCCACCCCCCCCCCCCCCCACCCCCCCCCCCCCCCACCCCCCCCCCCCCCCACCCCCCCCCCCCCCCACCCCCCCCCCCCCCCACCCCCCCCCCCCCCCACCCCCCCCCCCCCCCACCCCCCCCCCCCCCCACCCCCCCCCCCCCCCACCCCCCCCCCCCCCCACCCCCCCCCCCCCCCACCCCCCCCCCCCCCCACCCCCCCCCCCCCCCACCCCCCCCCCCCCCCACCCCCCCCCCCCCCCACCCCCCCCCCCCCCCACCCCCCCCCCCCCCCACCCCCCCCCCCCCCCACCCCCCCCCCCCCCCACCCCCCCCCCCCCCCACCCCCCCCCCCCCCCACCCCCCCCCCCCCCCACCCCCCCCCCCCCCCACCCCCCCCCCCCCCCACCCCCCCCCCCCCCCACCCCCCCCCCCCCCCACCCCCCCCCCCCCCCACCCCCCCCCCCCCCCACCCCCCCCCCCCCCCACCCCCCCCCCCCCCCACCCCCCCCCCCCCCCACCCCCCCCCCCCCCCACCCCCCCCCCCCCCCACCCCCCCCCCCCCCCACCCCCCCCCCCCCCCACCCCCCCCCCCCCCCACCCCCCCCCCCCCCCACCCCCCCCCCCCCCCACCCCCCCCCCCCCCCACCCCCCCCCCCCCCCACCCCCCCCCCCCCCCACCCCCCCCCCCCCCCACCCCCCCCCCCCCCCACCCCCCCCCCCCCCCACCCCCCCCCCCCCCCACCCCCCCCCCCCCCCACCCCCCCCCCCCCCCACCCCCCCCCCCCCCCACCCCCCCCCCCCCCCACCCCCCCCCCCCCCCACCCCCCCCCCCCCCCACCCCCCCCCCCCCCCACCCCCCCCCCCCCCCACCCCCCCCCCCCCCCACCCCCCCCCCCCCCCACCCCCCCCCCCCCCCACCCCCCCCCCCCCCCACCCCCCCCCCCCCCCACCCCCCCCCCCCCCCACCCCCCCCCCCCCCCACCCCCCCCCCCCCCCACCCCCCCCCCCCCCCACCCCCCCCCCCCCCCACCCCCCCCCCCCCCCACCCCCCCCCCCCCCCACCCCCCCCCCCCCCCACCCCCCCCCCCCCCCACCCCCCCCCCCCCCCACCCCCCCCCCCCCCCACCCCCCCCCCCCCCCACCCCCCCCCCCCCCCACCCCCCCCCCCCCCCACCCCCCCCCCCCCCCACCCCCCCCCCCCCCCACCCCCCCCCCCCCCCACCCCCCCCCCCCCCCACCCCCCCCCCCCCCCACCCCCCCCCCCCCCCACCCCCCCCCCCCCCCACCCCCCCCCCCCCCCACCCCCCCCCCCCCCCACCCCCCCCCCCCCCCACCCCCCCCCCCCCCCACCCCCCCCCCCCCCCACCCCCCCCCCCCCCCACCCCCCCCCCCCCCCACCCCCCCCCCCCCCCACCCCCCCCCCCCCCCACCCCCCCCCCCCCCCACCCCCCCCCCCCCCCACCCCCCCCCCCCCCCACCCCCCCCCCCCCCCACCCCCCCCCCCCCCCACCCCCCCCCCCCCCCACCCCCCCCCCCCCCCACCCCCCCCCCCCCCCACCCCCCCCCCCCCCCACCCCCCCCCCCCCCCACCCCCCCCCCCCCCCACCCCCCCCCCCCCCCACCCCCCCCCCCCCCCACCCCCCCCCCCCCCCACCCCCCCCCCCCCCCACCCCCCCCCCCCCCCACCCCCCCCCCCCCCCACCCCCCCCCCCCCCCACCCCCCCCCCCCCCCACCCCCCCCCCCCCCCACCCCCCCCCCCCCCCACCCCCCCCCCCCCCCACCCCCCCCCCCCCCCACCCCCCCCCCCCCCCACCCCCCCCCCCCCCCACCCCCCCCCCCCCCCACCCCCCCCCCCCCCCACCCCCCCCCCCCCCCACCCCCCCCCCCCCCCACCCCCCCCCCCCCCCACCCCCCCCCCCCCCCACCCCCCCCCCCCCCCACCCCCCCCCCCCCCCACCCCCCCCCCCCCCCACCCCCCCCCCCCCCCACCCCCCCCCCCCCCCACCCCCCCCCCCCCCCACCCCCCCCCCCCCCCACCCCCCCCCCCCCCCACCCCCCCCCCCCCCCACCCCCCCCCCCCCCCACCCCCCCCCCCCCCCACCCCCCCCCCCCCCCACCCCCCCCCCCCCCCACCCCCCCCCCCCCCCACCCCCCCCCCCCCCCACCCCCCCCCCCCCCCACCCCCCCCCCCCCCCACCCCCCCCCCCCCCCACCCCCCCCCCCCCCCACCCCCCCCCCCCCCCACCCCCCCCCCCCCCCACCCCCCCCCCCCCCCACCCCCCCCCCCCCCCACCCCCCCCCCCCCCCACCCCCCCCCCCCCCCACCCCCCCCCCCCCCCACCCCCCCCCCCCCCCACCCCCCCCCCCCCCCACCCCCCCCCCCCCCCACCCCCCCCCCCCCCCACCCCCCCCCCCCCCCACCCCCCCCCCCCCCCACCCCCCCCCCCCCCCACCCCCCCCCCCCCCCACCCCCCCCCCCCCCCACCCCCCCCCCCCCCCACCCCCCCCCCCCCCCACCCCCCCCCCCCCCCACCCCCCCCCCCCCCCACCCCCCCCCCCCCCCACCCCCCCCCCCCCCCACCCCCCCCCCCCCCCACCCCCCCCCCCCCCCACCCCCCCCCCCCCCCACCCCCCCCCCCCCCCACCCCCCCCCCCCCCCACCCCCCCCCCCCCCCACCCCCCCCCCCCCCCACCCCCCCCCCCCCCCACCCCCCCCCCCCCCCACCCCCCCCCCCCCCCACCCCCCCCCCCCCCCACCCCCCCCCCCCCCCACCCCCCCCCCCCCCCACCCCCCCCCCCCCCCACCCCCCCCCCCCCCCACCCCCCCCCCCCCCCACCCCCCCCCCCCCCCACCCCCCCCCCCCCCCACCCCCCCCCCCCCCCACCCCCCCCCCCCCCCACCCCCCCCCCCCCCCACCCCCCCCCCCCCCCACCCCCCCCCCCCCCCACCCCCCCCCCCCCCCACCCCCCCCCCCCCCCACCCCCCCCCCCCCCCACCCCCCCCCCCCCCCACCCCCCCCCCCCCCCACCCCCCCCCCCCCCCACCCCCCCCCCCCCCCACCCCCCCCCCCCCCCACCCCCCCCCCCCCCCACCCCCCCCCCCCCCCACCCCCCCCCCCCCCCACCCCCCCCCCCCCCCACCCCCCCCCCCCCCCACCCCCCCCCCCCCCCACCCCCCCCCCCCCCCACCCCCCCCCCCCCCCACCCCCCCCCCCCCCCACCCCCCCCCCCCCCCACCCCCCCCCCCCCCCACCCCCCCCCCCCCCCACCCCCCCCCCCCCCCACCCCCCCCCCCCCCCACCCCCCCCCCCCCCCACCCCCCCCCCCCCCCACCCCCCCCCCCCCCCACCCCCCCCCCCCCCCACCCCCCCCCCCCCCCACCCCCCCCCCCCCCCACCCCCCCCCCCCCCCACCCCCCCCCCCCCCCACCCCCCCCCCCCCCCACCCCCCCCCCCCCCCACCCCCCCCCCCCCCCACCCCCCCCCCCCCCCACCCCCCCCCCCCCCCACCCCCCCCCCCCCCCACCCCCCCCCCCCCCCACCCCCCCCCCCCCCCACCCCCCCCCCCCCCCACCCCCCCCCCCCCCCACCCCCCCCCCCCCCCACCCCCCCCCCCCCCCACCCCCCCCCCCCCCCACCCCCCCCCCCCCCCACCCCCCCCCCCCCCCACCCCCCCCCCCCCCCACCCCCCCCCCCCCCCACCCCCCCCCCCCCCCACCCCCCCCCCCCCCCACCCCCCCCCCCCCCCACCCCCCCCCCCCCCCACCCCCCCCCCCCCCCACCCCCCCCCCCCCCCACCCCCCCCCCCCCCCACCCCCCCCCCCCCCCACCCCCCCCCCCCCCCACCCCCCCCCCCCCCCACCCCCCCCCCCCCCCACCCCCCCCCCCCCCCACCCCCCCCCCCCCCCACCCCCCCCCCCCCCCACCCCCCCCCCCCCCCACCCCCCCCCCCCCCCACCCCCCCCCCCCCCCACCCCCCCCCCCCCCCACCCCCCCCCCCCCCCACCCCCCCCCCCCCCCACCCCCCCCCCCCCCCACCCCCCCCCCCCCCCACCCCCCCCCCCCCCCACCCCCCCCCCCCCCCACCCCCCCCCCCCCCCACCCCCCCCCCCCCCCACCCCCCCCCCCCCCCACCCCCCCCCCCCCCCACCCCCCCCCCCCCCCACCCCCCCCCCCCCCCACCCCCCCCCCCCCCCACCCCCCCCCCCCCCCACCCCCCCCCCCCCCCACCCCCCCCCCCCCCCACCCCCCCCCCCCCCCACCCCCCCCCCCCCCCACCCCCCCCCCCCCCCACCCCCCCCCCCCCCCACCCCCCCCCCCCCCCACCCCCCCCCCCCCCCACCCCCCCCCCCCCCCACCCCCCCCCCCCCCCACCCCCCCCCCCCCCCACCCCCCCCCCCCCCCACCCCCCCCCCCCCCCACCCCCCCCCCCCCCCACCCCCCCCCCCCCCCACCCCCCCCCCCCCCCACCCCCCCCCCCCCCCACCCCCCCCCCCCCCCACCCCCCCCCCCCCCCACCCCCCCCCCCCCCCACCCCCCCCCCCCCCCACCCCCCCCCCCCCCCACCCCCCCCCCCCCCCACCCCCCCCCCCCCCCACCCCCCCCCCCCCCCACCCCCCCCCCCCCCCACCCCCCCCCCCCCCCACCCCCCCCCCCCCCCACCCCCCCCCCCCCCCACCCCCCCCCCCCCCCACCCCCCCCCCCCCCCACCCCCCCCCCCCCCCACCCCCCCCCCCCCCCACCCCCCCCCCCCCCCACCCCCCCCCCCCCCCACCCCCCCCCCCCCCCACCCCCCCCCCCCCCCACCCCCCCCCCCCCCCACCCCCCCCCCCCCCCACCCCCCCCCCCCCCCACCCCCCCCCCCCCCCACCCCCCCCCCCCCCCACCCCCCCCCCCCCCCACCCCCCCCCCCCCCCACCCCCCCCCCCCCCCACCCCCCCCCCCCCCCACCCCCCCCCCCCCCCACCCCCCCCCCCCCCCACCCCCCCCCCCCCCCACCCCCCCCCCCCCCCACCCCCCCCCCCCCCCACCCCCCCCCCCCCCCACCCCCCCCCCCCCCCACCCCCCCCCCCCCCCACCCCCCCCCCCCCCCACCCCCCCCCCCCCCCACCCCCCCCCCCCCCCACCCCCCCCCCCCCCCACCCCCCCCCCCCCCCACCCCCCCCCCCCCCCACCCCCCCCCCCCCCCACCCCCCCCCCCCCCCACCCCCCCCCCCCCCCACCCCCCCCCCCCCCCACCCCCCCCCCCCCCCACCCCCCCCCCCCCCCACCCCCCCCCCCCCCCACCCCCCCCCCCCCCCACCCCCCCCCCCCCCCACCCCCCCCCCCCCCCACCCCCCCCCCCCCCCACCCCCCCCCCCCCCCACCCCCCCCCCCCCCCACCCCCCCCCCCCCCCACCCCCCCCCCCCCCCACCCCCCCCCCCCCCCACCCCCCCCCCCCCCCACCCCCCCCCCCCCCCACCCCCCCCCCCCCCCACCCCCCCCCCCCCCCACCCCCCCCCCCCCCCACCCCCCCCCCCCCCCACCCCCCCCCCCCCCCACCCCCCCCCCCCCCCACCCCCCCCCCCCCCCACCCCCCCCCCCCCCCACCCCCCCCCCCCCCCACCCCCCCCCCCCCCCACCCCCCCCCCCCCCCACCCCCCCCCCCCCCCACCCCCCCCCCCCCCCACCCCCCCCCCCCCCCACCCCCCCCCCCCCCCACCCCCCCCCCCCCCCACCCCCCCCCCCCCCCACCCCCCCCCCCCCCCACCCCCCCCCCCCCCCACCCCCCCCCCCCCCCACCCCCCCCCCCCCCCACCCCCCCCCCCCCCCACCCCCCCCCCCCCCCACCCCCCCCCCCCCCCACCCCCCCCCCCCCCCACCCCCCCCCCCCCCCACCCCCCCCCCCCCCCACCCCCCCCCCCCCCCACCCCCCCCCCCCCCCACCCCCCCCCCCCCCCACCCCCCCCCCCCCCCACCCCCCCCCCCCCCCACCCCCCCCCCCCCCCACCCCCCCCCCCCCCCACCCCCCCCCCCCCCCACCCCCCCCCCCCCCCACCCCCCCCCCCCCCCACCCCCCCCCCCCCCCACCCCCCCCCCCCCCCACCCCCCCCCCCCCCCACCCCCCCCCCCCCCCACCCCCCCCCCCCCCCACCCCCCCCCCCCCCCACCCCCCCCCCCCCCCACCCCCCCCCCCCCCCACCCCCCCCCCCCCCCACCCCCCCCCCCCCCCACCCCCCCCCCCCCCCACCCCCCCCCCCCCCCACCCCCCCCCCCCCCCACCCCCCCCCCCCCCCACCCCCCCCCCCCCCCACCCCCCCCCCCCCCCACCCCCCCCCCCCCCCACCCCCCCCCCCCCCCACCCCCCCCCCCCCCCACCCCCCCCCCCCCCCACCCCCCCCCCCCCCCACCCCCCCCCCCCCCCACCCCCCCCCCCCCCCACCCCCCCCCCCCCCCACCCCCCCCCCCCCCCACCCCCCCCCCCCCCCACCCCCCCCCCCCCCCACCCCCCCCCCCCCCCACCCCCCCCCCCCCCCACCCCCCCCCCCCCCCACCCCCCCCCCCCCCCACCCCCCCCCCCCCCCACCCCCCCCCCCCCCCACCCCCCCCCCCCCCCACCCCCCCCCCCCCCCACCCCCCCCCCCCCCCACCCCCCCCCCCCCCCACCCCCCCCCCCCCCCACCCCCCCCCCCCCCCACCCCCCCCCCCCCCCACCCCCCCCCCCCCCCACCCCCCCCCCCCCCCACCCCCCCCCCCCCCCACCCCCCCCCCCCCCCACCCCCCCCCCCCCCCACCCCCCCCCCCCCCCACCCCCCCCCCCCCCCACCCCCCCCCCCCCCCACCCCCCCCCCCCCCCACCCCCCCCCCCCCCCACCCCCCCCCCCCCCCACCCCCCCCCCCCCCCACCCCCCCCCCCCCCCACCCCCCCCCCCCCCCACCCCCCCCCCCCCCCACCCCCCCCCCCCCCCACCCCCCCCCCCCCCCACCCCCCCCCCCCCCCACCCCCCCCCCCCCCCACCCCCCCCCCCCCCCACCCCCCCCCCCCCCCACCCCCCCCCCCCCCCACCCCCCCCCCCCCCCACCCCCCCCCCCCCCCACCCCCCCCCCCCCCCACCCCCCCCCCCCCCCACCCCCCCCCCCCCCCACCCCCCCCCCCCCCCACCCCCCCCCCCCCCCACCCCCCCCCCCCCCCACCCCCCCCCCCCCCCACCCCCCCCCCCCCCCACCCCCCCCCCCCCCCACCCCCCCCCCCCCCCACCCCCCCCCCCCCCCACCCCCCCCCCCCCCCACCCCCCCCCCCCCCCACCCCCCCCCCCCCCCACCCCCCCCCCCCCCCACCCCCCCCCCCCCCCACCCCCCCCCCCCCCCACCCCCCCCCCCCCCCACCCCCCCCCCCCCCCACCCCCCCCCCCCCCCACCCCCCCCCCCCCCCACCCCCCCCCCCCCCCACCCCCCCCCCCCCCCACCCCCCCCCCCCCCCACCCCCCCCCCCCCCCACCCCCCCCCCCCCCCACCCCCCCCCCCCCCCACCCCCCCCCCCCCCCACCCCCCCCCCCCCCCACCCCCCCCCCCCCCCACCCCCCCCCCCCCCCACCCCCCCCCCCCCCCACCCCCCCCCCCCCCCACCCCCCCCCCCCCCCACCCCCCCCCCCCCCCACCCCCCCCCCCCCCCACCCCCCCCCCCCCCCACCCCCCCCCCCCCCCACCCCCCCCCCCCCCCACCCCCCCCCCCCCCCACCCCCCCCCCCCCCCACCCCCCCCCCCCCCCACCCCCCCCCCCCCCCACCCCCCCCCCCCCCCACCCCCCCCCCCCCCCACCCCCCCCCCCCCCCACCCCCCCCCCCCCCCACCCCCCCCCCCCCCCACCCCCCCCCCCCCCCACCCCCCCCCCCCCCCACCCCCCCCCCCCCCCACCCCCCCCCCCCCCCACCCCCCCCCCCCCCCAC
The DNA here is from genome assembly GCF_021028975.2 of Sphaerodactylus townsendi. Classification (NCBI taxonomy): domain Eukaryota; kingdom Metazoa; phylum Chordata; class Lepidosauria; order Squamata; family Sphaerodactylidae; genus Sphaerodactylus; species Sphaerodactylus townsendi. The sequence goes on along the minus strand of NC_059432.1, from coordinate 740,688 downwards.
CCCCCCCCCCCCCCACCCCCCCCCCCCCCCACCCCCCCCCCCCCCCACCCCCCCCCCCCCCCACCCCCCCCCCCCCCCACCCCCCCCCCCCCCCACCCCCCCCCCCCCCCACCCCCCCCCCCCCCCACCCCCCCCCCCCCCCACCCCCCCCCCCCCCCACCCCCCCCCCCCCCCACCCCCCCCCCCCCCCACCCCCCCCCCCCCCCACCCCCCCCCCCCCCCACCCCCCCCCCCCCCCACCCCCCCCCCCCCCCACCCCCCCCCCCCCCCACCCCCCCCCCCCCCCACCCCCCCCCCCCCCCACCCCCCCCCCCCCCCACCCCCCCCCCCCCCCACCCCCCCCCCCCCCCACCCCCCCCCCCCCCCACCCCCCCCCCCCCCCACCCCCCCCCCCCCCCACCCCCCCCCCCCCCCACCCCCCCCCCCCCCCACCCCCCCCCCCCCCCACCCCCCCCCCCCCCCACCCCCCCCCCCCCCCACCCCCCCCCCCCCCCACCCCCCCCCCCCCCCACCCCCCCCCCCCCCCACCCCCCCCCCCCCCCACCCCCCCCCCCCCCCACCCCCCCCCCCCCCCACCCCCCCCCCCCCCCACCCCCCCCCCCCCCCACCCCCCCCCCCCCCCACCCCCCCCCCCCCCCACCCCCCCCCCCCCCCACCCCCCCCCCCCCCCACCCCCCCCCCCCCCCACCCCCCCCCCCCCCCACCCCCCCCCCCCCCCACCCCCCCCCCCCCCCACCCCCCCCCCCCCCCACCCCCCCCCCCCCCCACCCCCCCCCCCCCCCACCCCCCCCCCCCCCCACCCCCCCCCCCCCCCACCCCCCCCCCCCCCCACCCCCCCCCCCCCCCACCCCCCCCCCCCCCCACCCCCCCCCCCCCCCACCCCCCCCCCCCCCCACCCCCCCCCCCCCCCACCCCCCCCCCCCCCCACCCCCCCCCCCCCCCACCCCCCCCCCCCCCCACCCCCCCCCCCCCCCACCCCCCCCCCCCCCCACCCCCCCCCCCCCCCACCCCCCCCCCCCCCCACCCCCCCCCCCCCCCACCCCCCCCCCCCCCCACCCCCCCCCCCCCCCACCCCCCCCCCCCCCCACCCCCCCCCCCCCCCACCCCCCCCCCCCCCCACCCCCCCCCCCCCCCACCCCCCCCCCCCCCCACCCCCCCCCCCCCCCACCCCCCCCCCCCCCCACCCCCCCCCCCCCCCACCCCCCCCCCCCCCCACCCCCCCCCCCCCCCACCCCCCCCCCCCCCCACCCCCCCCCCCCCCCACCCCCCCCCCCCCCCACCCCCCCCCCCCCCCACCCCCCCCCCCCCCCACCCCCCCCCCCCCCCACCCCCCCCCCCCCCCACCCCCCCCCCCCCCCACCCCCCCCCCCCCCCACCCCCCCCCCCCCCCACCCCCCCCCCCCCCCACCCCCCCCCCCCCCCACCCCCCCCCCCCCCCACCCCCCCCCCCCCCCACCCCCCCCCCCCCCCACCCCCCCCCCCCCCCACCCCCCCCCCCCCCCACCCCCCCCCCCCCCCACCCCCCCCCCCCCCCACCCCCCCCCCCCCCCACCCCCCCCCCCCCCCACCCCCCCCCCCCCCCACCCCCCCCCCCCCCCACCCCCCCCCCCCCCCACCCCCCCCCCCCCCCACCCCCCCCCCCCCCCACCCCCCCCCCCCCCCACCCCCCCCCCCCCCCACCCCCCCCCCCCCCCACCCCCCCCCCCCCCCACCCCCCCCCCCCCCCACCCCCCCCCCCCCCCACCCCCCCCCCCCCCCACCCCCCCCCCCCCCCACCCCCCCCCCCCCCCACCCCCCCCCCCCCCCACCCCCCCCCCCCCCCACCCCCCCCCCCCCCCACCCCCCCCCCCCCCCACCCCCCCCCCCCCCCACCCCCCCCCCCCCCCACCCCCCCCCCCCCCCACCCCCCCCCCCCCCCACCCCCCCCCCCCCCCACCCCCCCCCCCCCCCACCCCCCCCCCCCCCCACCCCCCCCCCCCCCCACCCCCCCCCCCCCCCACCCCCCCCCCCCCCCACCCCCCCCCCCCCCCACCCCCCCCCCCCCCCACCCCCCCCCCCCCCCACCCCCCCCCCCCCCCACCCCCCCCCCCCCCCACCCCCCCCCCCCCCCACCCCCCCCCCCCCCCACCCCCCCCCCCCCCCACCCCCCCCCCCCCCCACCCCCCCCCCCCCCCACCCCCCCCCCCCCCCACCCCCCCCCCCCCCCACCCCCCCCCCCCCCCACCCCCCCCCCCCCCCACCCCCCCCCCCCCCCACCCCCCCCCCCCCCCACCCCCCCCCCCCCCCACCCCCCCCCCCCCCCACCCCCCCCCCCCCCCACCCCCCCCCCCCCCCACCCCCCCCCCCCCCCACCCCCCCCCCCCCCCACCCCCCCCCCCCCCCACCCCCCCCCCCCCCCACCCCCCCCCCCCCCCACCCCCCCCCCCCCCCACCCCCCCCCCCCCCCACCCCCCCCCCCCCCCACCCCCCCCCCCCCCCACCCCCCCCCCCCCCCACCCCCCCCCCCCCCCACCCCCCCCCCCCCCCACCCCCCCCCCCCCCCACCCCCCCCCCCCCCCACCCCCCCCCCCCCCCACCCCCCCCCCCCCCCACCCCCCCCCCCCCCCACCCCCCCCCCCCCCCACCCCCCCCCCCCCCCACCCCCCCCCCCCCCCACCCCCCCCCCCCCCCACCCCCCCCCCCCCCCACCCCCCCCCCCCCCCACCCCCCCCCCCCCCCACCCCCCCCCCCCCCCACCCCCCCCCCCCCCCACCCCCCCCCCCCCCCACCCCCCCCCCCCCCCACCCCCCCCCCCCCCCACCCCCCCCCCCCCCCACCCCCCCCCCCCCCCACCCCCCCCCCCCCCCACCCCCCCCCCCCCCCACCCCCCCCCCCCCCCACCCCCCCCCCCCCCCACCCCCCCCCCCCCCCACCCCCCCCCCCCCCCACCCCCCCCCCCCCCCACCCCCCCCCCCCCCCACCCCCCCCCCCCCCCACCCCCCCCCCCCCCCACCCCCCCCCCCCCCCACCCCCCCCCCCCCCCACCCCCCCCCCCCCCCACCCCCCCCCCCCCCCACCCCCCCCCCCCCCCACCCCCCCCCCCCCCCACCCCCCCCCCCCCCCACCCCCCCCCCCCCCCACCCCCCCCCCCCCCCACCCCCCCCCCCCCCCACCCCCCCCCCCCCCCACCCCCCCCCCCCCCCACCCCCCCCCCCCCCCACCCCCCCCCCCCCCCACCCCCCCCCCCCCCCACCCCCCCCCCCCCCCACCCCCCCCCCCCCCCACCCCCCCCCCCCCCCACCCCCCCCCCCCCCCACCCCCCCCCCCCCCCACCCCCCCCCCCCCCCACCCCCCCCCCCCCCCACCCCCCCCCCCCCCCACCCCCCCCCCCCCCCACCCCCCCCCCCCCCCACCCCCCCCCCCCCCCACCCCCCCCCCCCCCCACCCCCCCCCCCCCCCACCCCCCCCCCCCCCCACCCCCCCCCCCCCCCACCCCCCCCCCCCCCCACCCCCCCCCCCCCCCACCCCCCCCCCCCCCCACCCCCCCCCCCCCCCACCCCCCCCCCCCCCCACCCCCCCCCCCCCCCACCCCCCCCCCCCCCCACCCCCCCCCCCCCCCACCCCCCCCCCCCCCCACCCCCCCCCCCCCCCACCCCCCCCCCCCCCCACCCCCCCCCCCCCCCACCCCCCCCCCCCCCCACCCCCCCCCCCCCCCACCCCCCCCCCCCCCCACCCCCCCCCCCCCCCACCCCCCCCCCCCCCCACCCCCCCCCCCCCCCACCCCCCCCCCCCCCCACCCCCCCCCCCCCCCACCCCCCCCCCCCCCCACCCCCCCCCCCCCCCACCCCCCCCCCCCCCCACCCCCCCCCCCCCCCACCCCCCCCCCCCCCCACCCCCCCCCCCCCCCACCCCCCCCCCCCCCCACCCCCCCCCCCCCCCACCCCCCCCCCCCCCCACCCCCCCCCCCCCCCACCCCCCCCCCCCCCCACCCCCCCCCCCCCCCACCCCCCCCCCCCCCCACCCCCCCCCCCCCCCACCCCCCCCCCCCCCCACCCCCCCCCCCCCCCACCCCCCCCCCCCCCCACCCCCCCCCCCCCCCACCCCCCCCCCCCCCCACCCCCCCCCCCCCCCACCCCCCCCCCCCCCCACCCCCCCCCCCCCCCACCCCCCCCCCCCCCCACCCCCCCCCCCCCCCACCCCCCCCCCCCCCCACCCCCCCCCCCCCCCACCCCCCCCCCCCCCCACCCCCCCCCCCCCCCACCCCCCCCCCCCCCCACCCCCCCCCCCCCCCACCCCCCCCCCCCCCCACCCCCCCCCCCCCCCACCCCCCCCCCCCCCCACCCCCCCCCCCCCCCACCCCCCCCCCCCCCCACCCCCCCCCCCCCCCACCCCCCCCCCCCCCCACCCCCCCCCCCCCCCACCCCCCCCCCCCCCCACCCCCCCCCCCCCCCACCCCCCCCCCCCCCCACCCCCCCCCCCCCCCACCCCCCCCCCCCCCCACCCCCCCCCCCCCCCACCCCCCCCCCCCCCCACCCCCCCCCCCCCCCACCCCCCCCCCCCCCCACCCCCCCCCCCCCCCACCCCCCCCCCCCCCCACCCCCCCCCCCCCCCACCCCCCCCCCCCCCCACCCCCCCCCCCCCCCACCCCCCCCCCCCCCCACCCCCCCCCCCCCCCACCCCCCCCCCCCCCCACCCCCCCCCCCCCCCACCCCCCCCCCCCCCCACCCCCCCCCCCCCCCACCCCCCCCCCCCCCCACCCCCCCCCCCCCCCACCCCCCCCCCCCCCCACCCCCCCCCCCCCCCACCCCCCCCCCCCCCCACCCCCCCCCCCCCCCACCCCCCCCCCCCCCCACCCCCCCCCCCCCCCACCCCCCCCCCCCCCCACCCCCCCCCCCCCCCACCCCCCCCCCCCCCCACCCCCCCCCCCCCCCACCCCCCCCCCCCCCCACCCCCCCCCCCCCCCACCCCCCCCCCCCCCCACCCCCCCCCCCCCCCACCCCCCCCCCCCCCCACCCCCCCCCCCCCCCACCCCCCCCCCCCCCCACCCCCCCCCCCCCCCACCCCCCCCCCCCCCCACCCCCCCCCCCCCCCACCCCCCCCCCCCCCCACCCCCCCCCCCCCCCACCCCCCCCCCCCCCCACCCCCCCCCCCCCCCACCCCCCCCCCCCCCCACCCCCCCCCCCCCCCACCCCCCCCCCCCCCCACCCCCCCCCCCCCCCACCCCCCCCCCCCCCCACCCCCCCCCCCCCCCACCCCCCCCCCCCCCCACCCCCCCCCCCCCCCACCCCCCCCCCCCCCCACCCCCCCCCCCCCCCACCCCCCCCCCCCCCCACCCCCCCCCCCCCCCACCCCCCCCCCCCCCCACCCCCCCCCCCCCCCACCCCCCCCCCCCCCCACCCCCCCCCCCCCCCACCCCCCCCCCCCCCCACCCCCCCCCCCCCCCACCCCCCCCCCCCCCCACCCCCCCCCCCCCCCACCCCCCCCCCCCCCCACCCCCCCCCCCCCCCACCCCCCCCCCCCCCCACCCCCCCCCCCCCCCACCCCCCCCCCCCCCCACCCCCCCCCCCCCCCACCCCCCCCCCCCCCCACCCCCCCCCCCCCCCACCCCCCCCCCCCCCCACCCCCCCCCCCCCCCACCCCCCCCCCCCCCCACCCCCCCCCCCCCCCACCCCCCCCCCCCCCCACCCCCCCCCCCCCCCACCCCCCCCCCCCCCCACCCCCCCCCCCCCCCACCCCCCCCCCCCCCCACCCCCCCCCCCCCCCACCCCCCCCCCCCCCCACCCCCCCCCCCCCCCACCCCCCCCCCCCCCCACCCCCCCCCCCCCCCACCCCCCCCCCCCCCCACCCCCCCCCCCCCCCACCCCCCCCCCCCCCCACCCCCCCCCCCCCCCACCCCCCCCCCCCCCCACCCCCCCCCCCCCCCACCCCCCCCCCCCCCCACCCCCCCCCCCCCCCACCCCCCCCCCCCCCCACCCCCCCCCCCCCCCACCCCCCCCCCCCCCCACCCCCCCCCCCCCCCACCCCCCCCCCCCCCCACCCCCCCCCCCCCCCACCCCCCCCCCCCCCCACCCCCCCCCCCCCCCACCCCCCCCCCCCCCCACCCCCCCCCCCCCCCACCCCCCCCCCCCCCCACCCCCCCCCCCCCCCACCCCCCCCCCCCCCCACCCCCCCCCCCCCCCACCCCCCCCCCCCCCCACCCCCCCCCCCCCCCACCCCCCCCCCCCCCCACCCCCCCCCCCCCCCACCCCCCCCCCCCCCCACCCCCCCCCCCCCCCACCCCCCCCCCCCCCCACCCCCCCCCCCCCCCACCCCCCCCCCCCCCCACCCCCCCCCCCCCCCACCCCCCCCCCCCCCCACCCCCCCCCCCCCCCACCCCCCCCCCCCCCCACCCCCCCCCCCCCCCACCCCCCCCCCCCCCCACCCCCCCCCCCCCCCACCCCCCCCCCCCCCCACCCCCCCCCCCCCCCACCCCCCCCCCCCCCCACCCCCCCCCCCCCCCACCCCCCCCCCCCCCCACCCCCCCCCCCCCCCACCCCCCCCCCCCCCCACCCCCCCCCCCCCCCACCCCCCCCCCCCCCCACCCCCCCCCCCCCCCACCCCCCCCCCCCCCCACCCCCCCCCCCCCCCACCCCCCCCCCCCCCCACCCCCCCCCCCCCCCACCCCCCCCCCCCCCCACCCCCCCCCCCCCCCACCCCCCCCCCCCCCCACCCCCCCCCCCCCCCACCCCCCCCCCCCCCCACCCCCCCCCCCCCCCACCCCCCCCCCCCCCCACCCCCCCCCCCCCCCACCCCCCCCCCCCCCCACCCCCCCCCCCCCCCACCCCCCCCCCCCCCCACCCCCCCCCCCCCCCACCCCCCCCCCCCCCCACCCCCCCCCCCCCCCACCCCCCCCCCCCCCCACCCCCCCCCCCCCCCACCCCCCCCCCCCCCCACCCCCCCCCCCCCCCACCCCCCCCCCCCCCCACCCCCCCCCCCCCCCACCCCCCCCCCCCCCCACCCCCCCCCCCCCCCACCCCCCCCCCCCCCCACCCCCCCCCCCCCCCACCCCCCCCCCCCCCCACCCCCCCCCCCCCCCACCCCCCCCCCCCCCCACCCCCCCCCCCCCCCACCCCCCCCCCCCCCCACCCCCCCCCCCCCCCACCCCCCCCCCCCCCCACCCCCCCCCCCCCCCACCCCCCCCCCCCCCCACCCCCCCCCCCCCCCACCCCCCCCCCCCCCCACCCCCCCCCCCCCCCACCCCCCCCCCCCCCCACCCCCCCCCCCCCCCACCCCCCCCCCCCCCCACCCCCCCCCCCCCCCACCCCCCCCCCCCCCCACCCCCCCCCCCCCCCACCCCCCCCCCCCCCCACCCCCCCCCCCCCCCACCCCCCCCCCCCCCCACCCCCCCCCCCCCCCACCCCCCCCCCCCCCCACCCCCCCCCCCCCCCACCCCCCCCCCCCCCCACCCCCCCCCCCCCCCACCCCCCCCCCCCCCCACCCCCCCCCCCCCCCACCCCCCCCCCCCCCCACCCCCCCCCCCCCCCACCCCCCCCCCCCCCCACCCCCCCCCCCCCCCACCCCCCCCCCCCCCCACCCCCCCCCCCCCCCACCCCCCCCCCCCCCCACCCCCCCCCCCCCCCACCCCCCCCCCCCCCCACCCCCCCCCCCCCCCACCCCCCCCCCCCCCCACCCCCCCCCCCCCCCACCCCCCCCCCCCCCCACCCCCCCCCCCCCCCACCCCCCCCCCCCCCCACCCCCCCCCCCCCCCACCCCCCCCCCCCCCCACCCCCCCCCCCCCCCACCCCCCCCCCCCCCCACCCCCCCCCCCCCCCACCCCCCCCCCCCCCCACCCCCCCCCCCCCCCACCCCCCCCCCCCCCCACCCCCCCCCCCCCCCACCCCCCCCCCCCCCCACCCCCCCCCCCCCCCACCCCCCCCCCCCCCCACCCCCCCCCCCCCCCACCCCCCCCCCCCCCCACCCCCCCCCCCCCCCACCCCCCCCCCCCCCCACCCCCCCCCCCCCCCACCCCCCCCCCCCCCCACCCCCCCCCCCCCCCACCCCCCCCCCCCCCCACCCCCCCCCCCCCCCACCCCCCCCCCCCCCCACCCCCCCCCCCCCCCACCCCCCCCCCCCCCCACCCCCCCCCCCCCCCACCCCCCCCCCCCCCCACCCCCCCCCCCCCCCACCCCCCCCCCCCCCCACCCCCCCCCCCCCCCACCCCCCCCCCCCCCCACCCCCCCCCCCCCCCACCCCCCCCCCCCCCCACCCCCCCCCCCCCCCACCCCCCCCCCCCCCCACCCCCCCCCCCCCCCACCCCCCCCCCCCCCCACCCCCCCCCCCCCCCACCCCCCCCCCCCCCCACCCCCCCCCCCCCCCACCCCCCCCCCCCCCCACCCCCCCCCCCCCCCACCCCCCCCCCCCCCCACCCCCCCCCCCCCCCACCCCCCCCCCCCCCCACCCCCCCCCCCCCCCACCCCCCCCCCCCCCCACCCCCCCCCCCCCCCACCCCCCCCCCCCCCCACCCCCCCCCCCCCCCACCCCCCCCCCCCCCCACCCCCCCCCCCCCCCACCCCCCCCCCCCCCCACCCCCCCCCCCCCCCACCCCCCCCCCCCCCCACCCCCCCCCCCCCCCACCCCCCCCCCCCCCCACCCCCCCCCCCCCCCACCCCCCCCCCCCCCCACCCCCCCCCCCCCCCACCCCCCCCCCCCCCCACCCCCCCCCCCCCCCACCCCCCCCCCCCCCCACCCCCCCCCCCCCCCACCCCCCCCCCCCCCCACCCCCCCCCCCCCCCACCCCCCCCCCCCCCCACCCCCCCCCCCCCCCACCCCCCCCCCCCCCCACCCCCCCCCCCCCCCACCCCCCCCCCCCCCCACCCCCCCCCCCCCCCACCCCCCCCCCCCCCCACCCCCCCCCCCCCCCACCCCCCCCCCCCCCCACCCCCCCCCCCCCCCACCCCCCCCCCCCCCCACCCCCCCCCCCCCCCACCCCCCCCCCCCCCCACCCCCCCCCCCCCCCACCCCCCCCCCCCCCCACCCCCCCCCCCCCCCACCCCCCCCCCCCCCCACCCCCCCCCCCCCCCACCCCCCCCCCCCCCCACCCCCCCCCCCCCCCACCCCCCCCCCCCCCCACCCCCCCCCCCCCCCACCCCCCCCCCCCCCCACCCCCCCCCCCCCCCACCCCCCCCCCCCCCCACCCCCCCCCCCCCCCACCCCCCCCCCCCCCCACCCCCCCCCCCCCCCACCCCCCCCCCCCCCCACCCCCCCCCCCCCCCACCCCCCCCCCCCCCCACCCCCCCCCCCCCCCACCCCCCCCCCCCCCCACCCCCCCCCCCCCCCACCCCCCCCCCCCCCCACCCCCCCCCCCCCCCACCCCCCCCCCCCCCCACCCCCCCCCCCCCCCACCCCCCCCCCCCCCCACCCCCCCCCCCCCCCACCCCCCCCCCCCCCCACCCCCCCCCCCCCCCACCCCCCCCCCCCCCCACCCCCCCCCCCCCCCACCCCCCCCCCCCCCCACCCCCCCCCCCCCCCACCCCCCCCCCCCCCCACCCCCCCCCCCCCCCACCCCCCCCCCCCCCCACCCCCCCCCCCCCCCACCCCCCCCCCCCCCCACCCCCCCCCCCCCCCACCCCCCCCCCCCCCCACCCCCCCCCCCCCCCACCCCCCCCCCCCCCCACCCCCCCCCCCCCCCACCCCCCCCCCCCCCCACCCCCCCCCCCCCCCACCCCCCCCCCCCCCCACCCCCCCCCCCCCCCACCCCCCCCCCCCCCCACCCCCCCCCCCCCCCACCCCCCCCCCCCCCCACCCCCCCCCCCCCCCACCCCCCCCCCCCCCCACCCCCCCCCCCCCCCACCCCCCCCCCCCCCCACCCCCCCCCCCCCCCACCCCCCCCCCCCCCCACCCCCCCCCCCCCCCACCCCCCCCCCCCCCCACCCCCCCCCCCCCCCACCCCCCCCCCCCCCCACCCCCCCCCCCCCCCACCCCCCCCCCCCCCCACCCCCCCCCCCCCCCACCCCCCCCCCCCCCCACCCCCCCCCCCCCCCACCCCCCCCCCCCCCCACCCCCCCCCCCCCCCACCCCCCCCCCCCCCCACCCCCCCCCCCCCCCACCCCCCCCCCCCCCCACCCCCCCCCCCCCCCACCCCCCCCCCCCCCCACCCCCCCCCCCCCCCACCCCCCCCCCCCCCCACCCCCCCCCCCCCCCACCCCCCCCCCCCCCCACCCCCCCCCCCCCCCACCCCCCCCCCCCCCCACCCCCCCCCCCCCCCACCCCCCCCCCCCCCCACCCCCCCCCCCCCCCACCCCCCCCCCCCCCCACCCCCCCCCCCCCCCACCCCCCCCCCCCCCCACCCCCCCCCCCCCCCACCCCCCCCCCCCCCCACCCCCCCCCCCCCCCACCCCCCCCCCCCCCCACCCCCCCCCCCCCCCACCCCCCCCCCCCCCCACCCCCCCCCCCCCCCACCCCCCCCCCCCCCCACCCCCCCCCCCCCCCACCCCCCCCCCCCCCCACCCCCCCCCCCCCCCACCCCCCCCCCCCCCCACCCCCCCCCCCCCCCACCCCCCCCCCCCCCCACCCCCCCCCCCCCCCACCCCCCCCCCCCCCCACCCCCCCCCCCCCCCACCCCCCCCCCCCCCCACCCCCCCCCCCCCCCACCCCCCCCCCCCCCCACCCCCCCCCCCCCCCACCCCCCCCCCCCCCCACCCCCCCCCCCCCCCACCCCCCCCCCCCCCCACCCCCCCCCCCCCCCACCCCCCCCCCCCCCCACCCCCCCCCCCCCCCACCCCCCCCCCCCCCCACCCCCCCCCCCCCCCACCCCCCCCCCCCCCCACCCCCCCCCCCCCCCACCCCCCCCCCCCCCCACCCCCCCCCCCCCCCACCCCCCCCCCCCCCCACCCCCCCCCCCCCCCACCCCCCCCCCCCCCCACCCCCCCCCCCCCCCACCCCCCCCCCCCCCCACCCCCCCCCCCCCCCACCCCCCCCCCCCCCCACCCCCCCCCCCCCCCACCCCCCCCCCCCCCCACCCCCCCCCCCCCCCACCCCCCCCCCCCCCCACCCCCCCCCCCCCCCACCCCCCCCCCCCCCCACCCCCCCCCCCCCCCACCCCCCCCCCCCCCCACCCCCCCCCCCCCCCACCCCCCCCCCCCCCCACCCCCCCCCCCCCCCACCCCCCCCCCCCCCCACCCCCCCCCCCCCCCACCCCCCCCCCCCCCCACCCCCCCCCCCCCCCACCCCCCCCCCCCCCCACCCCCCCCCCCCCCCACCCCCCCCCCCCCCCACCCCCCCCCCCCCCCACCCCCCCCCCCCCCCACCCCCCCCCCCCCCCACCCCCCCCCCCCCCCACCCCCCCCCCCCCCCACCCCCCCCCCCCCCCACCCCCCCCCCCCCCCACCCCCCCCCCCCCCCACCCCCCCCCCCCCCCACCCCCCCCCCCCCCCACCCCCCCCCCCCCCCACCCCCCCCCCCCCCCACCCCCCCCCCCCCCCACCCCCCCCCCCCCCCACCCCCCCCCCCCCCCACCCCCCCCCCCCCCCACCCCCCCCCCCCCCCACCCCCCCCCCCCCCCACCCCCCCCCCCCCCCACCCCCCCCCCCCCCCACCCCCCCCCCCCCCCACCCCCCCCCCCCCCCACCCCCCCCCCCCCCCACCCCCCCCCCCCCCCACCCCCCCCCCCCCCCACCCCCCCCCCCCCCCACCCCCCCCCCCCCCCACCCCCCCCCCCCCCCACCCCCCCCCCCCCCCACCCCCCCCCCCCCCCACCCCCCCCCCCCCCCACCCCCCCCCCCCCCCACCCCCCCCCCCCCCCACCCCCCCCCCCCCCCACCCCCCCCCCCCCCCACCCCCCCCCCCCCCCACCCCCCCCCCCCCCCACCCCCCCCCCCCCCCACCCCCCCCCCCCCCCACCCCCCCCCCCCCCCACCCCCCCCCCCCCCCACCCCCCCCCCCCCCCACCCCCCCCCCCCCCCACCCCCCCCCCCCCCCACCCCCCCCCCCCCCCACCCCCCCCCCCCCCCACCCCCCCCCCCCCCCACCCCCCCCCCCCCCCACCCCCCCCCCCCCCCACCCCCCCCCCCCCCCACCCCCCCCCCCCCCCACCCCCCCCCCCCCCCACCCCCCCCCCCCCCCACCCCCCCCCCCCCCCACCCCCCCCCCCCCCCACCCCCCCCCCCCCCCACCCCCCCCCCCCCCCACCCCCCCCCCCCCCCACCCCCCCCCCCCCCCACCCCCCCCCCCCCCCACCCCCCCCCCCCCCCACCCCCCCCCCCCCCCACCCCCCCCCCCCCCCACCCCCCCCCCCCCCCACCCCCCCCCCCCCCCACCCCCCCCCCCCCCCACCCCCCCCCCCCCCCACCCCCCCCCCCCCCCACCCCCCCCCCCCCCCACCCCCCCCCCCCCCCACCCCCCCCCCCCCCCACCCCCCCCCCCCCCCACCCCCCCCCCCCCCCACCCCCCCCCCCCCCCACCCCCCCCCCCCCCCACCCCCCCCCCCCCCCACCCCCCCCCCCCCCCACCCCCCCCCCCCCCCACCCCCCCCCCCCCCCACCCCCCCCCCCCCCCACCCCCCCCCCCCCCCACCCCCCCCCCCCCCCACCCCCCCCCCCCCCCACCCCCCCCCCCCCCCACCCCCCCCCCCCCCCACCCCCCCCCCCCCCCACCCCCCCCCCCCCCCACCCCCCCCCCCCCCCACCCCCCCCCCCCCCCACCCCCCCCCCCCCCCACCCCCCCCCCCCCCCACCCCCCCCCCCCCCCACCCCCCCCCCCCCCCACCCCCCCCCCCCCCCACCCCCCCCCCCCCCCACCCCCCCCCCCCCCCACCCCCCCCCCCCCCCACCCCCCCCCCCCCCCACCCCCCCCCCCCCCCACCCCCCCCCCCCCCCACCCCCCCCCCCCCCCACCCCCCCCCCCCCCCACCCCCCCCCCCCCCCACCCCCCCCCCCCCCCACCCCCCCCCCCCCCCACCCCCCCCCCCCCCCACCCCCCCCCCCCCCCACCCCCCCCCCCCCCCACCCCCCCCCCCCCCCACCCCCCCCCCCCCCCACCCCCCCCCCCCCCCACCCCCCCCCCCCCCCACCCCCCCCCCCCCCCACCCCCCCCCCCCCCCACCCCCCCCCCCCCCCACCCCCCCCCCCCCCCACCCCCCCCCCCCCCCACCCCCCCCCCCCCCCACCCCCCCCCCCCCCCACCCCCCCCCCCCCCCACCCCCCCCCCCCCCCACCCCCCCCCCCCCCCACCCCCCCCCCCCCCCACCCCCCCCCCCCCCCACCCCCCCCCCCCCCCACCCCCCCCCCCCCCCACCCCCCCCCCCCCCCACCCCCCCCCCCCCCCACCCCCCCCCCCCCCCACCCCCCCCCCCCCCCACCCCCCCCCCCCCCCACCCCCCCCCCCCCCCACCCCCCCCCCCCCCCACCCCCCCCCCCCCCCACCCCCCCCCCCCCCCACCCCCCCCCCCCCCCACCCCCCCCCCCCCCCACCCCCCCCCCCCCCCACCCCCCCCCCCCCCCACCCCCCCCCCCCCCCACCCCCCCCCCCCCCCACCCCCCCCCCCCCCCACCCCCCCCCCCCCCCACCCCCCCCCCCCCCCACCCCCCCCCCCCCCCACCCCCCCCCCCCCCCACCCCCCCCCCCCCCCACCCCCCCCCCCCCCCACCCCCCCCCCCCCCCACCCCCCCCCCCCCCCACCCCCCCCCCCCCCCACCCCCCCCCCCCCCCACCCCCCCCCCCCCCCACCCCCCCCCCCCCCCACCCCCCCCCCCCCCCACCCCCCCCCCCCCCCACCCCCCCCCCCCCCCACCCCCCCCCCCCCCCACCCCCCCCCCCCCCCACCCCCCCCCCCCCCCACCCCCCCCCCCCCCCACCCCCCCCCCCCCCCACCCCCCCCCCCCCCCACCCCCCCCCCCCCCCACCCCCCCCCCCCCCCACCCCCCCCCCCCCCCACCCCCCCCCCCCCCCACCCCCCCCCCCCCCCACCCCCCCCCCCCCCCACCCCCCCCCCCCCCCACCCCCCCCCCCCCCCACCCCCCCCCCCCCCCACCCCCCCCCCCCCCCACCCCCCCCCCCCCCCACCCCCCCCCCCCCCCACCCCCCCCCCCCCCCACCCCCCCCCCCCCCCACCCCCCCCCCCCCCCACCCCCCCCCCCCCCCACCCCCCCCCCCCCCCACCCCCCCCCCCCCCCACCCCCCCCCCCCCCCACCCCCCCCCCCCCCCACCCCCCCCCCCCCCCACCCCCCCCCCCCCCCACCCCCCCCCCCCCCCACCCCCCCCCCCCCCCACCCCCCCCCCCCCCCACCCCCCCCCCCCCCCACCCCCCCCCCCCCCCACCCCCCCCCCCCCCCACCCCCCCCCCCCCCCACCCCCCCCCCCCCCCACCCCCCCCCCCCCCCACCCCCCCCCCCCCCCACCCCCCCCCCCCCCCACCCCCCCCCCCCCCCACCCCCCCCCCCCCCCACCCCCCCCCCCCCCCACCCCCCCCCCCCCCCACCCCCCCCCCCCCCCACCCCCCCCCCCCCCCACCCCCCCCCCCCCCCACCCCCCCCCCCCCCCACCCCCCCCCCCCCCCACCCCCCCCCCCCCCCACCCCCCCCCCCCCCCACCCCCCCCCCCCCCCACCCCCCCCCCCCCCCACCCCCCCCCCCCCCCACCCCCCCCCCCCCCCACCCCCCCCCCCCCCCACCCCCCCCCCCCCCCACCCCCCCCCCCCCCCACCCCCCCCCCCCCCCACCCCCCCCCCCCCCCACCCCCCCCCCCCCCCACCCCCCCCCCCCCCCACCCCCCCCCCCCCCCACCCCCCCCCCCCCCCACCCCCCCCCCCCCCCACCCCCCCCCCCCCCCACCCCCCCCCCCCCCCACCCCCCCCCCCCCCCACCCCCCCCCCCCCCCACCCCCCCCCCCCCCCACCCCCCCCCCCCCCCACCCCCCCCCCCCCCCACCCCCCCCCCCCCCCACCCCCCCCCCCCCCCACCCCCCCCCCCCCCCACCCCCCCCCCCCCCCACCCCCCCCCCCCCCCACCCCCCCCCCCCCCCACCCCCCCCCCCCCCCACCCCCCCCCCCCCCCACCCCCCCCCCCCCCCACCCCCCCCCCCCCCCACCCCCCCCCCCCCCCACCCCCCCCCCCCCCCACCCCCCCCCCCCCCCACCCCCCCCCCCCCCCACCCCCCCCCCCCCCCACCCCCCCCCCCCCCCACCCCCCCCCCCCCCCACCCCCCCCCCCCCCCACCCCCCCCCCCCCCCACCCCCCCCCCCCCCCACCCCCCCCCCCCCCCACCCCCCCCCCCCCCCACCCCCCCCCCCCCCCACCCCCCCCCCCCCCCACCCCCCCCCCCCCCCACCCCCCCCCCCCCCCACCCCCCCCCCCCCCCACCCCCCCCCCCCCCCACCCCCCCCCCCCCCCACCCCCCCCCCCCCCCACCCCCCCCCCCCCCCACCCCCCCCCCCCCCCACCCCCCCCCCCCCCCACCCCCCCCCCCCCCCACCCCCCCCCCCCCCCACCCCCCCCCCCCCCCACCCCCCCCCCCCCCCACCCCCCCCCCCCCCCACCCCCCCCCCCCCCCACCCCCCCCCCCCCCCACCCCCCCCCCCCCCCACCCCCCCCCCCCCCCACCCCCCCCCCCCCCCACCCCCCCCCCCCCCCACCCCCCCCCCCCCCCACCCCCCCCCCCCCCCACCCCCCCCCCCCCCCACCCCCCCCCCCCCCCACCCCCCCCCCCCCCCACCCCCCCCCCCCCCCACCCCCCCCCCCCCCCACCCCCCCCCCCCCCCACCCCCCCCCCCCCCCACCCCCCCCCCCCCCCACCCCCCCCCCCCCCCACCCCCCCCCCCCCCCACCCCCCCCCCCCCCCACCCCCCCCCCCCCCCACCCCCCCCCCCCCCCACCCCCCCCCCCCCCCACCCCCCCCCCCCCCCACCCCCCCCCCCCCCCACCCCCCCCCCCCCCCACCCCCCCCCCCCCCCACCCCCCCCCCCCCCCACCCCCCCCCCCCCCCACCCCCCCCCCCCCCCACCCCCCCCCCCCCCCACCCCCCCCCCCCCCCACCCCCCCCCCCCCCCACCCCCCCACTGGCAGGGGATGATGGGAA
>NC_059432.1:674262-724561 GCF_021028975.2 Sphaerodactylus townsendi | reverse complement strand
GGGCCTTTTGTGAGGCTGGCCACGGATCTACTGTCCCCAACTGAGGCTGCCAGTTTTCCATCTTAGCAGGGCCTTGATTCCATCTTGGGCCCTGCCTTTCCCCTCCCAGCCTTTTTTGATCAGGCACCTGTCTTTAATCCCCCACCCCCCCCCCCCCCCACCCCCCCCCCCCCCCACCCCCCCCCCCCCCCACCCCCCCCCCCCCCCACCCCCCCCCCCCCCCACCCCCCCCCCCCCCCACCCCCCCCCCCCCCCACCCCCCCCCCCCCCCACCCCCCCCCCCCCCCACCCCCCCCCCCCCCCACCCCCCCCCCCCCCCACCCCCCCCCCCCCCCACCCCCCCCCCCCCCCACCCCCCCCCCCCCCCACCCCCCCCCCCCCCCACCCCCCCCCCCCCCCACCCCCCCCCCCCCCCACCCCCCCCCCCCCCCACCCCCCCCCCCCCCCACCCCCCCCCCCCCCCACCCCCCCCCCCCCCCACCCCCCCCCCCCCCCACCCCCCCCCCCCCCCACCCCCCCCCCCCCCCACCCCCCCCCCCCCCCACCCCCCCCCCCCCCCACCCCCCCCCCCCCCCACCCCCCCCCCCCCCCACCCCCCCCCCCCCCCACCCCCCCCCCCCCCCACCCCCCCCCCCCCCCACCCCCCCCCCCCCCCACCCCCCCCCCCCCCCACCCCCCCCCCCCCCCACCCCCCCCCCCCCCCACCCCCCCCCCCCCCCACCCCCCCCCCCCCCCACCCCCCCCCCCCCCCACCCCCCCCCCCCCCCACCCCCCCCCCCCCCCACCCCCCCCCCCCCCCACCCCCCCCCCCCCCCACCCCCCCCCCCCCCCACCCCCCCCCCCCCCCACCCCCCCCCCCCCCCACCCCCCCCCCCCCCCACCCCCCCCCCCCCCCACCCCCCCCCCCCCCCACCCCCCCCCCCCCCCACCCCCCCCCCCCCCCACCCCCCCCCCCCCCCACCCCCCCCCCCCCCCACCCCCCCCCCCCCCCACCCCCCCCCCCCCCCACCCCCCCCCCCCCCCACCCCCCCCCCCCCCCACCCCCCCCCCCCCCCACCCCCCCCCCCCCCCACCCCCCCCCCCCCCCACCCCCCCCCCCCCCCACCCCCCCCCCCCCCCACCCCCCCCCCCCCCCACCCCCCCCCCCCCCCACCCCCCCCCCCCCCCACCCCCCCCCCCCCCCACCCCCCCCCCCCCCCACCCCCCCCCCCCCCCACCCCCCCCCCCCCCCACCCCCCCCCCCCCCCACCCCCCCCCCCCCCCACCCCCCCCCCCCCCCACCCCCCCCCCCCCCCACCCCCCCCCCCCCCCACCCCCCCCCCCCCCCACCCCCCCCCCCCCCCACCCCCCCCCCCCCCCACCCCCCCCCCCCCCCACCCCCCCCCCCCCCCACCCCCCCCCCCCCCCACCCCCCCCCCCCCCCACCCCCCCCCCCCCCCACCCCCCCCCCCCCCCACCCCCCCCCCCCCCCACCCCCCCCCCCCCCCACCCCCCCCCCCCCCCACCCCCCCCCCCCCCCACCCCCCCCCCCCCCCACCCCCCCCCCCCCCCACCCCCCCCCCCCCCCACCCCCCCCCCCCCCCACCCCCCCCCCCCCCCACCCCCCCCCCCCCCCACCCCCCCCCCCCCCCACCCCCCCCCCCCCCCACCCCCCCCCCCCCCCACCCCCCCCCCCCCCCACCCCCCCCCCCCCCCACCCCCCCCCCCCCCCACCCCCCCCCCCCCCCACCCCCCCCCCCCCCCACCCCCCCCCCCCCCCACCCCCCCCCCCCCCCACCCCCCCCCCCCCCCACCCCCCCCCCCCCCCACCCCCCCCCCCCCCCACCCCCCCCCCCCCCCACCCCCCCCCCCCCCCACCCCCCCCCCCCCCCACCCCCCCCCCCCCCCACCCCCCCCCCCCCCCACCCCCCCCCCCCCCCACCCCCCCCCCCCCCCACCCCCCCCCCCCCCCACCCCCCCCCCCCCCCACCCCCCCCCCCCCCCACCCCCCCCCCCCCCCACCCCCCCCCCCCCCCACCCCCCCCCCCCCCCACCCCCCCCCCCCCCCACCCCCCCCCCCCCCCACCCCCCCCCCCCCCCACCCCCCCCCCCCCCCACCCCCCCCCCCCCCCACCCCCCCCCCCCCCCACCCCCCCCCCCCCCCACCCCCCCCCCCCCCCACCCCCCCCCCCCCCCACCCCCCCCCCCCCCCACCCCCCCCCCCCCCCACCCCCCCCCCCCCCCACCCCCCCCCCCCCCCACCCCCCCCCCCCCCCACCCCCCCCCCCCCCCACCCCCCCCCCCCCCCACCCCCCCCCCCCCCCACCCCCCCCCCCCCCCACCCCCCCCCCCCCCCACCCCCCCCCCCCCCCACCCCCCCCCCCCCCCACCCCCCCCCCCCCCCACCCCCCCCCCCCCCCACCCCCCCCCCCCCCCACCCCCCCCCCCCCCCACCCCCCCCCCCCCCCACCCCCCCCCCCCCCCACCCCCCCCCCCCCCCACCCCCCCCCCCCCCCACCCCCCCCCCCCCCCACCCCCCCCCCCCCCCACCCCCCCCCCCCCCCACCCCCCCCCCCCCCCACCCCCCCCCCCCCCCACCCCCCCCCCCCCCCACCCCCCCCCCCCCCCACCCCCCCCCCCCCCCACCCCCCCCCCCCCCCACCCCCCCCCCCCCCCACCCCCCCCCCCCCCCACCCCCCCCCCCCCCCACCCCCCCCCCCCCCCACCCCCCCCCCCCCCCACCCCCCCCCCCCCCCACCCCCCCCCCCCCCCACCCCCCCCCCCCCCCACCCCCCCCCCCCCCCACCCCCCCCCCCCCCCACCCCCCCCCCCCCCCACCCCCCCCCCCCCCCACCCCCCCCCCCCCCCACCCCCCCCCCCCCCCACCCCCCCCCCCCCCCACCCCCCCCCCCCCCCACCCCCCCCCCCCCCCACCCCCCCCCCCCCCCACCCCCCCCCCCCCCCACCCCCCCCCCCCCCCACCCCCCCCCCCCCCCACCCCCCCCCCCCCCCACCCCCCCCCCCCCCCACCCCCCCCCCCCCCCACCCCCCCCCCCCCCCACCCCCCCCCCCCCCCACCCCCCCCCCCCCCCACCCCCCCCCCCCCCCACCCCCCCCCCCCCCCACCCCCCCCCCCCCCCACCCCCCCCCCCCCCCACCCCCCCCCCCCCCCACCCCCCCCCCCCCCCACCCCCCCCCCCCCCCACCCCCCCCCCCCCCCACCCCCCCCCCCCCCCACCCCCCCCCCCCCCCACCCCCCCCCCCCCCCACCCCCCCCCCCCCCCACCCCCCCCCCCCCCCACCCCCCCCCCCCCCCACCCCCCCCCCCCCCCACCCCCCCCCCCCCCCACCCCCCCCCCCCCCCACCCCCCCCCCCCCCCACCCCCCCCCCCCCCCACCCCCCCCCCCCCCCACCCCCCCCCCCCCCCACCCCCCCCCCCCCCCACCCCCCCCCCCCCCCACCCCCCCCCCCCCCCACCCCCCCCCCCCCCCACCCCCCCCCCCCCCCACCCCCCCCCCCCCCCACCCCCCCCCCCCCCCACCCCCCCCCCCCCCCACCCCCCCCCCCCCCCACCCCCCCCCCCCCCCACCCCCCCCCCCCCCCACCCCCCCCCCCCCCCACCCCCCCCCCCCCCCACCCCCCCCCCCCCCCACCCCCCCCCCCCCCCACCCCCCCCCCCCCCCACCCCCCCCCCCCCCCACCCCCCCCCCCCCCCACCCCCCCCCCCCCCCACCCCCCCCCCCCCCCACCCCCCCCCCCCCCCACCCCCCCCCCCCCCCACCCCCCCCCCCCCCCACCCCCCCCCCCCCCCACCCCCCCCCCCCCCCACCCCCCCCCCCCCCCACCCCCCCCCCCCCCCACCCCCCCCCCCCCCCACCCCCCCCCCCCCCCACCCCCCCCCCCCCCCACCCCCCCCCCCCCCCACCCCCCCCCCCCCCCACCCCCCCCCCCCCCCACCCCCCCCCCCCCCCACCCCCCCCCCCCCCCACCCCCCCCCCCCCCCACCCCCCCCCCCCCCCACCCCCCCCCCCCCCCACCCCCCCCCCCCCCCACCCCCCCCCCCCCCCACCCCCCCCCCCCCCCACCCCCCCCCCCCCCCACCCCCCCCCCCCCCCACCCCCCCCCCCCCCCACCCCCCCCCCCCCCCACCCCCCCCCCCCCCCACCCCCCCCCCCCCCCACCCCCCCCCCCCCCCACCCCCCCCCCCCCCCACCCCCCCCCCCCCCCACCCCCCCCCCCCCCCACCCCCCCCCCCCCCCACCCCCCCCCCCCCCCACCCCCCCCCCCCCCCACCCCCCCCCCCCCCCACCCCCCCCCCCCCCCACCCCCCCCCCCCCCCACCCCCCCCCCCCCCCACCCCCCCCCCCCCCCACCCCCCCCCCCCCCCACCCCCCCCCCCCCCCACCCCCCCCCCCCCCCACCCCCCCCCCCCCCCACCCCCCCCCCCCCCCACCCCCCCCCCCCCCCACCCCCCCCCCCCCCCACCCCCCCCCCCCCCCACCCCCCCCCCCCCCCACCCCCCCCCCCCCCCACCCCCCCCCCCCCCCACCCCCCCCCCCCCCCACCCCCCCCCCCCCCCACCCCCCCCCCCCCCCACCCCCCCCCCCCCCCACCCCCCCCCCCCCCCACCCCCCCCCCCCCCCACCCCCCCCCCCCCCCACCCCCCCCCCCCCCCACCCCCCCCCCCCCCCACCCCCCCCCCCCCCCACCCCCCCCCCCCCCCACCCCCCCCCCCCCCCACCCCCCCCCCCCCCCACCCCCCCCCCCCCCCACCCCCCCCCCCCCCCACCCCCCCCCCCCCCCACCCCCCCCCCCCCCCACCCCCCCCCCCCCCCACCCCCCCCCCCCCCCACCCCCCCCCCCCCCCACCCCCCCCCCCCCCCACCCCCCCCCCCCCCCACCCCCCCCCCCCCCCACCCCCCCCCCCCCCCACCCCCCCCCCCCCCCACCCCCCCCCCCCCCCACCCCCCCCCCCCCCCACCCCCCCCCCCCCCCACCCCCCCCCCCCCCCACCCCCCCCCCCCCCCACCCCCCCCCCCCCCCACCCCCCCCCCCCCCCACCCCCCCCCCCCCCCACCCCCCCCCCCCCCCACCCCCCCCCCCCCCCACCCCCCCCCCCCCCCACCCCCCCCCCCCCCCACCCCCCCCCCCCCCCACCCCCCCCCCCCCCCACCCCCCCCCCCCCCCACCCCCCCCCCCCCCCACCCCCCCCCCCCCCCACCCCCCCCCCCCCCCACCCCCCCCCCCCCCCACCCCCCCCCCCCCCCACCCCCCCCCCCCCCCACCCCCCCCCCCCCCCACCCCCCCCCCCCCCCACCCCCCCCCCCCCCCACCCCCCCCCCCCCCCACCCCCCCCCCCCCCCACCCCCCCCCCCCCCCACCCCCCCCCCCCCCCACCCCCCCCCCCCCCCACCCCCCCCCCCCCCCACCCCCCCCCCCCCCCACCCCCCCCCCCCCCCACCCCCCCCCCCCCCCACCCCCCCCCCCCCCCACCCCCCCCCCCCCCCACCCCCCCCCCCCCCCACCCCCCCCCCCCCCCACCCCCCCCCCCCCCCACCCCCCCCCCCCCCCACCCCCCCCCCCCCCCACCCCCCCCCCCCCCCACCCCCCCCCCCCCCCACCCCCCCCCCCCCCCACCCCCCCCCCCCCCCACCCCCCCCCCCCCCCACCCCCCCCCCCCCCCACCCCCCCCCCCCCCCACCCCCCCCCCCCCCCACCCCCCCCCCCCCCCACCCCCCCCCCCCCCCACCCCCCCCCCCCCCCACCCCCCCCCCCCCCCACCCCCCCCCCCCCCCACCCCCCCCCCCCCCCACCCCCCCCCCCCCCCACCCCCCCCCCCCCCCACCCCCCCCCCCCCCCACCCCCCCCCCCCCCCACCCCCCCCCCCCCCCACCCCCCCCCCCCCCCACCCCCCCCCCCCCCCACCCCCCCCCCCCCCCACCCCCCCCCCCCCCCACCCCCCCCCCCCCCCACCCCCCCCCCCCCCCACCCCCCCCCCCCCCCACCCCCCCCCCCCCCCACCCCCCCCCCCCCCCACCCCCCCCCCCCCCCACCCCCCCCCCCCCCCACCCCCCCCCCCCCCCACCCCCCCCCCCCCCCACCCCCCCCCCCCCCCACCCCCCCCCCCCCCCACCCCCCCCCCCCCCCACCCCCCCCCCCCCCCACCCCCCCCCCCCCCCACCCCCCCCCCCCCCCACCCCCCCCCCCCCCCACCCCCCCCCCCCCCCACCCCCCCCCCCCCCCACCCCCCCCCCCCCCCACCCCCCCCCCCCCCCACCCCCCCCCCCCCCCACCCCCCCCCCCCCCCACCCCCCCCCCCCCCCACCCCCCCCCCCCCCCACCCCCCCCCCCCCCCACCCCCCCCCCCCCCCACCCCCCCCCCCCCCCACCCCCCCCCCCCCCCACCCCCCCCCCCCCCCACCCCCCCCCCCCCCCACCCCCCCCCCCCCCCACCCCCCCCCCCCCCCACCCCCCCCCCCCCCCACCCCCCCCCCCCCCCACCCCCCCCCCCCCCCACCCCCCCCCCCCCCCACCCCCCCCCCCCCCCACCCCCCCCCCCCCCCACCCCCCCCCCCCCCCACCCCCCCCCCCCCCCACCCCCCCCCCCCCCCACCCCCCCCCCCCCCCACCCCCCCCCCCCCCCACCCCCCCCCCCCCCCACCCCCCCCCCCCCCCACCCCCCCCCCCCCCCACCCCCCCCCCCCCCCACCCCCCCCCCCCCCCACCCCCCCCCCCCCCCACCCCCCCCCCCCCCCACCCCCCCCCCCCCCCACCCCCCCCCCCCCCCACCCCCCCCCCCCCCCACCCCCCCCCCCCCCCACCCCCCCCCCCCCCCACCCCCCCCCCCCCCCACCCCCCCCCCCCCCCACCCCCCCCCCCCCCCACCCCCCCCCCCCCCCACCCCCCCCCCCCCCCACCCCCCCCCCCCCCCACCCCCCCCCCCCCCCACCCCCCCCCCCCCCCACCCCCCCCCCCCCCCACCCCCCCCCCCCCCCACCCCCCCCCCCCCCCACCCCCCCCCCCCCCCACCCCCCCCCCCCCCCACCCCCCCCCCCCCCCACCCCCCCCCCCCCCCACCCCCCCCCCCCCCCACCCCCCCCCCCCCCCACCCCCCCCCCCCCCCACCCCCCCCCCCCCCCACCCCCCCCCCCCCCCACCCCCCCCCCCCCCCACCCCCCCCCCCCCCCACCCCCCCCCCCCCCCACCCCCCCCCCCCCCCACCCCCCCCCCCCCCCACCCCCCCCCCCCCCCACCCCCCCCCCCCCCCACCCCCCCCCCCCCCCACCCCCCCCCCCCCCCACCCCCCCCCCCCCCCACCCCCCCCCCCCCCCACCCCCCCCCCCCCCCACCCCCCCCCCCCCCCACCCCCCCCCCCCCCCACCCCCCCCCCCCCCCACCCCCCCCCCCCCCCACCCCCCCCCCCCCCCACCCCCCCCCCCCCCCACCCCCCCCCCCCCCCACCCCCCCCCCCCCCCACCCCCCCCCCCCCCCACCCCCCCCCCCCCCCACCCCCCCCCCCCCCCACCCCCCCCCCCCCCCACCCCCCCCCCCCCCCACCCCCCCCCCCCCCCACCCCCCCCCCCCCCCACCCCCCCCCCCCCCCACCCCCCCCCCCCCCCACCCCCCCCCCCCCCCACCCCCCCCCCCCCCCACCCCCCCCCCCCCCCACCCCCCCCCCCCCCCACCCCCCCCCCCCCCCACCCCCCCCCCCCCCCACCCCCCCCCCCCCCCACCCCCCCCCCCCCCCACCCCCCCCCCCCCCCACCCCCCCCCCCCCCCACCCCCCCCCCCCCCCACCCCCCCCCCCCCCCACCCCCCCCCCCCCCCACCCCCCCCCCCCCCCACCCCCCCCCCCCCCCACCCCCCCCCCCCCCCACCCCCCCCCCCCCCCACCCCCCCCCCCCCCCACCCCCCCCCCCCCCCACCCCCCCCCCCCCCCACCCCCCCCCCCCCCCACCCCCCCCCCCCCCCACCCCCCCCCCCCCCCACCCCCCCCCCCCCCCACCCCCCCCCCCCCCCACCCCCCCCCCCCCCCACCCCCCCCCCCCCCCACCCCCCCCCCCCCCCACCCCCCCCCCCCCCCACCCCCCCCCCCCCCCACCCCCCCCCCCCCCCACCCCCCCCCCCCCCCACCCCCCCCCCCCCCCACCCCCCCCCCCCCCCACCCCCCCCCCCCCCCACCCCCCCCCCCCCCCACCCCCCCCCCCCCCCACCCCCCCCCCCCCCCACCCCCCCCCCCCCCCACCCCCCCCCCCCCCCACCCCCCCCCCCCCCCACCCCCCCCCCCCCCCACCCCCCCCCCCCCCCACCCCCCCCCCCCCCCACCCCCCCCCCCCCCCACCCCCCCCCCCCCCCACCCCCCCCCCCCCCCACCCCCCCCCCCCCCCACCCCCCCCCCCCCCCACCCCCCCCCCCCCCCACCCCCCCCCCCCCCCACCCCCCCCCCCCCCCACCCCCCCCCCCCCCCACCCCCCCCCCCCCCCACCCCCCCCCCCCCCCACCCCCCCCCCCCCCCACCCCCCCCCCCCCCCACCCCCCCCCCCCCCCACCCCCCCCCCCCCCCACCCCCCCCCCCCCCCACCCCCCCCCCCCCCCACCCCCCCCCCCCCCCACCCCCCCCCCCCCCCACCCCCCCCCCCCCCCACCCCCCCCCCCCCCCACCCCCCCCCCCCCCCACCCCCCCCCCCCCCCACCCCCCCCCCCCCCCACCCCCCCCCCCCCCCACCCCCCCCCCCCCCCACCCCCCCCCCCCCCCACCCCCCCCCCCCCCCACCCCCCCCCCCCCCCACCCCCCCCCCCCCCCACCCCCCCCCCCCCCCACCCCCCCCCCCCCCCACCCCCCCCCCCCCCCACCCCCCCCCCCCCCCACCCCCCCCCCCCCCCACCCCCCCCCCCCCCCACCCCCCCCCCCCCCCACCCCCCCCCCCCCCCACCCCCCCCCCCCCCCACCCCCCCCCCCCCCCACCCCCCCCCCCCCCCACCCCCCCCCCCCCCCACCCCCCCCCCCCCCCACCCCCCCCCCCCCCCACCCCCCCCCCCCCCCACCCCCCCCCCCCCCCACCCCCCCCCCCCCCCACCCCCCCCCCCCCCCACCCCCCCCCCCCCCCACCCCCCCCCCCCCCCACCCCCCCCCCCCCCCACCCCCCCCCCCCCCCACCCCCCCCCCCCCCCACCCCCCCCCCCCCCCACCCCCCCCCCCCCCCACCCCCCCCCCCCCCCACCCCCCCCCCCCCCCACCCCCCCCCCCCCCCACCCCCCCCCCCCCCCACCCCCCCCCCCCCCCACCCCCCCCCCCCCCCACCCCCCCCCCCCCCCACCCCCCCCCCCCCCCACCCCCCCCCCCCCCCACCCCCCCCCCCCCCCACCCCCCCCCCCCCCCACCCCCCCCCCCCCCCACCCCCCCCCCCCCCCACCCCCCCCCCCCCCCACCCCCCCCCCCCCCCACCCCCCCCCCCCCCCACCCCCCCCCCCCCCCACCCCCCCCCCCCCCCACCCCCCCCCCCCCCCACCCCCCCCCCCCCCCACCCCCCCCCCCCCCCACCCCCCCCCCCCCCCACCCCCCCCCCCCCCCACCCCCCCCCCCCCCCACCCCCCCCCCCCCCCACCCCCCCCCCCCCCCACCCCCCCCCCCCCCCACCCCCCCCCCCCCCCACCCCCCCCCCCCCCCACCCCCCCCCCCCCCCACCCCCCCCCCCCCCCACCCCCCCCCCCCCCCACCCCCCCCCCCCCCCACCCCCCCCCCCCCCCACCCCCCCCCCCCCCCACCCCCCCCCCCCCCCACCCCCCCCCCCCCCCACCCCCCCCCCCCCCCACCCCCCCCCCCCCCCACCCCCCCCCCCCCCCACCCCCCCCCCCCCCCACCCCCCCCCCCCCCCACCCCCCCCCCCCCCCACCCCCCCCCCCCCCCACCCCCCCCCCCCCCCACCCCCCCCCCCCCCCACCCCCCCCCCCCCCCACCCCCCCCCCCCCCCACCCCCCCCCCCCCCCACCCCCCCCCCCCCCCACCCCCCCCCCCCCCCACCCCCCCCCCCCCCCACCCCCCCCCCCCCCCACCCCCCCCCCCCCCCACCCCCCCCCCCCCCCACCCCCCCCCCCCCCCACCCCCCCCCCCCCCCACCCCCCCCCCCCCCCACCCCCCCCCCCCCCCACCCCCCCCCCCCCCCACCCCCCCCCCCCCCCACCCCCCCCCCCCCCCACCCCCCCCCCCCCCCACCCCCCCCCCCCCCCACCCCCCCCCCCCCCCACCCCCCCCCCCCCCCACCCCCCCCCCCCCCCACCCCCCCCCCCCCCCACCCCCCCCCCCCCCCACCCCCCCCCCCCCCCACCCCCCCCCCCCCCCACCCCCCCCCCCCCCCACCCCCCCCCCCCCCCACCCCCCCCCCCCCCCACCCCCCCCCCCCCCCACCCCCCCCCCCCCCCACCCCCCCCCCCCCCCACCCCCCCCCCCCCCCACCCCCCCCCCCCCCCACCCCCCCCCCCCCCCACCCCCCCCCCCCCCCACCCCCCCCCCCCCCCACCCCCCCCCCCCCCCACCCCCCCCCCCCCCCACCCCCCCCCCCCCCCACCCCCCCCCCCCCCCACCCCCCCCCCCCCCCACCCCCCCCCCCCCCCACCCCCCCCCCCCCCCACCCCCCCCCCCCCCCACCCCCCCCCCCCCCCACCCCCCCCCCCCCCCACCCCCCCCCCCCCCCACCCCCCCCCCCCCCCACCCCCCCCCCCCCCCACCCCCCCCCCCCCCCACCCCCCCCCCCCCCCACCCCCCCCCCCCCCCACCCCCCCCCCCCCCCACCCCCCCCCCCCCCCACCCCCCCCCCCCCCCACCCCCCCCCCCCCCCACCCCCCCCCCCCCCCACCCCCCCCCCCCCCCACCCCCCCCCCCCCCCACCCCCCCCCCCCCCCACCCCCCCCCCCCCCCACCCCCCCCCCCCCCCACCCCCCCCCCCCCCCACCCCCCCCCCCCCCCACCCCCCCCCCCCCCCACCCCCCCCCCCCCCCACCCCCCCCCCCCCCCACCCCCCCCCCCCCCCACCCCCCCCCCCCCCCACCCCCCCCCCCCCCCACCCCCCCCCCCCCCCACCCCCCCCCCCCCCCACCCCCCCCCCCCCCCACCCCCCCCCCCCCCCACCCCCCCCCCCCCCCACCCCCCCCCCCCCCCACCCCCCCCCCCCCCCACCCCCCCCCCCCCCCACCCCCCCCCCCCCCCACCCCCCCCCCCCCCCACCCCCCCCCCCCCCCACCCCCCCCCCCCCCCACCCCCCCCCCCCCCCACCCCCCCCCCCCCCCACCCCCCCCCCCCCCCACCCCCCCCCCCCCCCACCCCCCCCCCCCCCCACCCCCCCCCCCCCCCACCCCCCCCCCCCCCCACCCCCCCCCCCCCCCACCCCCCCCCCCCCCCACCCCCCCCCCCCCCCACCCCCCCCCCCCCCCACCCCCCCCCCCCCCCACCCCCCCCCCCCCCCACCCCCCCCCCCCCCCACCCCCCCCCCCCCCCACCCCCCCCCCCCCCCACCCCCCCCCCCCCCCACCCCCCCCCCCCCCCACCCCCCCCCCCCCCCACCCCCCCCCCCCCCCACCCCCCCCCCCCCCCACCCCCCCCCCCCCCCACCCCCCCCCCCCCCCACCCCCCCCCCCCCCCACCCCCCCCCCCCCCCACCCCCCCCCCCCCCCACCCCCCCCCCCCCCCACCCCCCCCCCCCCCCACCCCCCCCCCCCCCCACCCCCCCCCCCCCCCACCCCCCCCCCCCCCCACCCCCCCCCCCCCCCACCCCCCCCCCCCCCCACCCCCCCCCCCCCCCACCCCCCCCCCCCCCCACCCCCCCCCCCCCCCACCCCCCCCCCCCCCCACCCCCCCCCCCCCCCACCCCCCCCCCCCCCCACCCCCCCCCCCCCCCACCCCCCCCCCCCCCCACCCCCCCCCCCCCCCACCCCCCCCCCCCCCCACCCCCCCCCCCCCCCACCCCCCCCCCCCCCCACCCCCCCCCCCCCCCACCCCCCCCCCCCCCCACCCCCCCCCCCCCCCACCCCCCCCCCCCCCCACCCCCCCCCCCCCCCACCCCCCCCCCCCCCCACCCCCCCCCCCCCCCACCCCCCCCCCCCCCCACCCCCCCCCCCCCCCACCCCCCCCCCCCCCCACCCCCCCCCCCCCCCACCCCCCCCCCCCCCCACCCCCCCCCCCCCCCACCCCCCCCCCCCCCCACCCCCCCCCCCCCCCACCCCCCCCCCCCCCCACCCCCCCCCCCCCCCACCCCCCCCCCCCCCCACCCCCCCCCCCCCCCACCCCCCCCCCCCCCCACCCCCCCCCCCCCCCACCCCCCCCCCCCCCCACCCCCCCCCCCCCCCACCCCCCCCCCCCCCCACCCCCCCCCCCCCCCACCCCCCCCCCCCCCCACCCCCCCCCCCCCCCACCCCCCCCCCCCCCCACCCCCCCCCCCCCCCACCCCCCCCCCCCCCCACCCCCCCCCCCCCCCACCCCCCCCCCCCCCCACCCCCCCCCCCCCCCACCCCCCCCCCCCCCCACCCCCCCCCCCCCCCACCCCCCCCCCCCCCCACCCCCCCCCCCCCCCACCCCCCCCCCCCCCCACCCCCCCCCCCCCCCACCCCCCCCCCCCCCCACCCCCCCCCCCCCCCACCCCCCCCCCCCCCCACCCCCCCCCCCCCCCACCCCCCCCCCCCCCCACCCCCCCCCCCCCCCACCCCCCCCCCCCCCCACCCCCCCCCCCCCCCACCCCCCCCCCCCCCCACCCCCCCCCCCCCCCACCCCCCCCCCCCCCCACCCCCCCCCCCCCCCACCCCCCCCCCCCCCCACCCCCCCCCCCCCCCACCCCCCCCCCCCCCCACCCCCCCCCCCCCCCACCCCCCCCCCCCCCCACCCCCCCCCCCCCCCACCCCCCCCCCCCCCCACCCCCCCCCCCCCCCACCCCCCCCCCCCCCCACCCCCCCCCCCCCCCACCCCCCCCCCCCCCCACCCCCCCCCCCCCCCACCCCCCCCCCCCCCCACCCCCCCCCCCCCCCACCCCCCCCCCCCCCCACCCCCCCCCCCCCCCACCCCCCCCCCCCCCCACCCCCCCCCCCCCCCACCCCCCCCCCCCCCCACCCCCCCCCCCCCCCACCCCCCCCCCCCCCCACCCCCCCCCCCCCCCACCCCCCCCCCCCCCCACCCCCCCCCCCCCCCACCCCCCCCCCCCCCCACCCCCCCCCCCCCCCACCCCCCCCCCCCCCCACCCCCCCCCCCCCCCACCCCCCCCCCCCCCCACCCCCCCCCCCCCCCACCCCCCCCCCCCCCCACCCCCCCCCCCCCCCACCCCCCCCCCCCCCCACCCCCCCCCCCCCCCACCCCCCCCCCCCCCCACCCCCCCCCCCCCCCACCCCCCCCCCCCCCCACCCCCCCCCCCCCCCACCCCCCCCCCCCCCCACCCCCCCCCCCCCCCACCCCCCCCCCCCCCCACCCCCCCCCCCCCCCACCCCCCCCCCCCCCCACCCCCCCCCCCCCCCACCCCCCCCCCCCCCCACCCCCCCCCCCCCCCACCCCCCCCCCCCCCCACCCCCCCCCCCCCCCACCCCCCCCCCCCCCCACCCCCCCCCCCCCCCACCCCCCCCCCCCCCCACCCCCCCCCCCCCCCACCCCCCCCCCCCCCCACCCCCCCCCCCCCCCACCCCCCCCCCCCCCCACCCCCCCCCCCCCCCACCCCCCCCCCCCCCCACCCCCCCCCCCCCCCACCCCCCCCCCCCCCCACCCCCCCCCCCCCCCACCCCCCCCCCCCCCCACCCCCCCCCCCCCCCACCCCCCCCCCCCCCCACCCCCCCCCCCCCCCACCCCCCCCCCCCCCCACCCCCCCCCCCCCCCACCCCCCCCCCCCCCCACCCCCCCCCCCCCCCACCCCCCCCCCCCCCCACCCCCCCCCCCCCCCACCCCCCCCCCCCCCCACCCCCCCCCCCCCCCACCCCCCCCCCCCCCCACCCCCCCCCCCCCCCACCCCCCCCCCCCCCCACCCCCCCCCCCCCCCACCCCCCCCCCCCCCCACCCCCCCCCCCCCCCACCCCCCCCCCCCCCCACCCCCCCCCCCCCCCACCCCCCCCCCCCCCCACCCCCCCCCCCCCCCACCCCCCCCCCCCCCCACCCCCCCCCCCCCCCACCCCCCCCCCCCCCCACCCCCCCCCCCCCCCACCCCCCCCCCCCCCCACCCCCCCCCCCCCCCACCCCCCCCCCCCCCCACCCCCCCCCCCCCCCACCCCCCCCCCCCCCCACCCCCCCCCCCCCCCACCCCCCCCCCCCCCCACCCCCCCCCCCCCCCACCCCCCCCCCCCCCCACCCCCCCCCCCCCCCACCCCCCCCCCCCCCCACCCCCCCCCCCCCCCACCCCCCCCCCCCCCCACCCCCCCCCCCCCCCACCCCCCCCCCCCCCCACCCCCCCCCCCCCCCACCCCCCCCCCCCCCCACCCCCCCCCCCCCCCACCCCCCCCCCCCCCCACCCCCCCCCCCCCCCACCCCCCCCCCCCCCCACCCCCCCCCCCCCCCACCCCCCCCCCCCCCCACCCCCCCCCCCCCCCACCCCCCCCCCCCCCCACCCCCCCCCCCCCCCACCCCCCCCCCCCCCCACCCCCCCCCCCCCCCACCCCCCCCCCCCCCCACCCCCCCCCCCCCCCACCCCCCCCCCCCCCCACCCCCCCCCCCCCCCACCCCCCCCCCCCCCCACCCCCCCCCCCCCCCACCCCCCCCCCCCCCCACCCCCCCCCCCCCCCACCCCCCCCCCCCCCCACCCCCCCCCCCCCCCACCCCCCCCCCCCCCCACCCCCCCCCCCCCCCACCCCCCCCCCCCCCCACCCCCCCCCCCCCCCACCCCCCCCCCCCCCCACCCCCCCCCCCCCCCACCCCCCCCCCCCCCCACCCCCCCCCCCCCCCACCCCCCCCCCCCCCCACCCCCCCCCCCCCCCACCCCCCCCCCCCCCCACCCCCCCCCCCCCCCACCCCCCCCCCCCCCCACCCCCCCCCCCCCCCACCCCCCCCCCCCCCCACCCCCCCCCCCCCCCACCCCCCCCCCCCCCCACCCCCCCCCCCCCCCACCCCCCCCCCCCCCCACCCCCCCCCCCCCCCACCCCCCCCCCCCCCCACCCCCCCCCCCCCCCACCCCCCCCCCCCCCCACCCCCCCCCCCCCCCACCCCCCCCCCCCCCCACCCCCCCCCCCCCCCACCCCCCCCCCCCCCCACCCCCCCCCCCCCCCACCCCCCCCCCCCCCCACCCCCCCCCCCCCCCACCCCCCCCCCCCCCCACCCCCCCCCCCCCCCACCCCCCCCCCCCCCCACCCCCCCCCCCCCCCACCCCCCCCCCCCCCCACCCCCCCCCCCCCCCACCCCCCCCCCCCCCCACCCCCCCCCCCCCCCACCCCCCCCCCCCCCCACCCCCCCCCCCCCCCACCCCCCCCCCCCCCCACCCCCCCCCCCCCCCACCCCCCCCCCCCCCCACCCCCCCCCCCCCCCACCCCCCCCCCCCCCCACCCCCCCCCCCCCCCACCCCCCCCCCCCCCCACCCCCCCCCCCCCCCACCCCCCCCCCCCCCCACCCCCCCCCCCCCCCACCCCCCCCCCCCCCCACCCCCCCCCCCCCCCACCCCCCCCCCCCCCCACCCCCCCCCCCCCCCACCCCCCCCCCCCCCCACCCCC
This sequence comes from Sphaerodactylus townsendi, assembly GCF_021028975.2. Lineage (NCBI taxonomy): Eukaryota > Metazoa > Chordata > Lepidosauria > Squamata > Sphaerodactylidae > Sphaerodactylus > Sphaerodactylus townsendi. The sequence goes on along the minus strand of NC_059432.1, from coordinate 708,924 downwards.
CCCCCCCCCCACCCCCCCCCCCCCCCACCCCCCCCCCCCCCCACCCCCCCCCCCCCCCACCCCCCCCCCCCCCCACCCCCCCCCCCCCCCACCCCCCCCCCCCCCCACCCCCCCCCCCCCCCACCCCCCCCCCCCCCCACCCCCCCCCCCCCCCACCCCCCCCCCCCCCCACCCCCCCCCCCCCCCACCCCCCCCCCCCCCCACCCCCCCCCCCCCCCACCCCCCCCCCCCCCCACCCCCCCCCCCCCCCACCCCCCCCCCCCCCCACCCCCCCCCCCCCCCACCCCCCCCCCCCCCCACCCCCCCCCCCCCCCACCCCCCCCCCCCCCCACCCCCCCCCCCCCCCACCCCCCCCCCCCCCCACCCCCCCCCCCCCCCACCCCCCCCCCCCCCCACCCCCCCCCCCCCCCACCCCCCCCCCCCCCCACCCCCCCCCCCCCCCACCCCCCCCCCCCCCCACCCCCCCCCCCCCCCACCCCCCCCCCCCCCCACCCCCCCCCCCCCCCACCCCCCCCCCCCCCCACCCCCCCCCCCCCCCACCCCCCCCCCCCCCCACCCCCCCCCCCCCCCACCCCCCCCCCCCCCCACCCCCCCCCCCCCCCACCCCCCCCCCCCCCCACCCCCCCCCCCCCCCACCCCCCCCCCCCCCCACCCCCCCCCCCCCCCACCCCCCCCCCCCCCCACCCCCCCCCCCCCCCACCCCCCCCCCCCCCCACCCCCCCCCCCCCCCACCCCCCCCCCCCCCCACCCCCCCCCCCCCCCACCCCCCCCCCCCCCCACCCCCCCCCCCCCCCACCCCCCCCCCCCCCCACCCCCCCCCCCCCCCACCCCCCCCCCCCCCCACCCCCCCCCCCCCCCACCCCCCCCCCCCCCCACCCCCCCCCCCCCCCACCCCCCCCCCCCCCCACCCCCCCCCCCCCCCACCCCCCCCCCCCCCCACCCCCCCCCCCCCCCACCCCCCCCCCCCCCCACCCCCCCCCCCCCCCACCCCCCCCCCCCCCCACCCCCCCCCCCCCCCACCCCCCCCCCCCCCCACCCCCCCCCCCCCCCACCCCCCCCCCCCCCCACCCCCCCCCCCCCCCACCCCCCCCCCCCCCCACCCCCCCCCCCCCCCACCCCCCCCCCCCCCCACCCCCCCCCCCCCCCACCCCCCCCCCCCCCCACCCCCCCCCCCCCCCACCCCCCCCCCCCCCCACCCCCCCCCCCCCCCACCCCCCCCCCCCCCCACCCCCCCCCCCCCCCACCCCCCCCCCCCCCCACCCCCCCCCCCCCCCACCCCCCCCCCCCCCCACCCCCCCCCCCCCCCACCCCCCCCCCCCCCCACCCCCCCCCCCCCCCACCCCCCCCCCCCCCCACCCCCCCCCCCCCCCACCCCCCCCCCCCCCCACCCCCCCCCCCCCCCACCCCCCCCCCCCCCCACCCCCCCCCCCCCCCACCCCCCCCCCCCCCCACCCCCCCCCCCCCCCACCCCCCCCCCCCCCCACCCCCCCCCCCCCCCACCCCCCCCCCCCCCCACCCCCCCCCCCCCCCACCCCCCCCCCCCCCCACCCCCCCCCCCCCCCACCCCCCCCCCCCCCCACCCCCCCCCCCCCCCACCCCCCCCCCCCCCCACCCCCCCCCCCCCCCACCCCCCCCCCCCCCCACCCCCCCCCCCCCCCACCCCCCCCCCCCCCCACCCCCCCCCCCCCCCACCCCCCCCCCCCCCCACCCCCCCCCCCCCCCACCCCCCCCCCCCCCCACCCCCCCCCCCCCCCACCCCCCCCCCCCCCCACCCCCCCCCCCCCCCACCCCCCCCCCCCCCCACCCCCCCCCCCCCCCACCCCCCCCCCCCCCCACCCCCCCCCCCCCCCACCCCCCCCCCCCCCCACCCCCCCCCCCCCCCACCCCCCCCCCCCCCCACCCCCCCCCCCCCCCACCCCCCCCCCCCCCCACCCCCCCCCCCCCCCACCCCCCCCCCCCCCCACCCCCCCCCCCCCCCACCCCCCCCCCCCCCCACCCCCCCCCCCCCCCACCCCCCCCCCCCCCCACCCCCCCCCCCCCCCACCCCCCCCCCCCCCCACCCCCCCCCCCCCCCACCCCCCCCCCCCCCCACCCCCCCCCCCCCCCACCCCCCCCCCCCCCCACCCCCCCCCCCCCCCACCCCCCCCCCCCCCCACCCCCCCCCCCCCCCACCCCCCCCCCCCCCCACCCCCCCCCCCCCCCACCCCCCCCCCCCCCCACCCCCCCCCCCCCCCACCCCCCCCCCCCCCCACCCCCCCCCCCCCCCACCCCCCCCCCCCCCCACCCCCCCCCCCCCCCACCCCCCCCCCCCCCCACCCCCCCCCCCCCCCACCCCCCCCCCCCCCCACCCCCCCCCCCCCCCACCCCCCCCCCCCCCCACCCCCCCCCCCCCCCACCCCCCCCCCCCCCCACCCCCCCCCCCCCCCACCCCCCCCCCCCCCCACCCCCCCCCCCCCCCACCCCCCCCCCCCCCCACCCCCCCCCCCCCCCACCCCCCCCCCCCCCCACCCCCCCCCCCCCCCACCCCCCCCCCCCCCCACCCCCCCCCCCCCCCACCCCCCCCCCCCCCCACCCCCCCCCCCCCCCACCCCCCCCCCCCCCCACCCCCCCCCCCCCCCACCCCCCCCCCCCCCCACCCCCCCCCCCCCCCACCCCCCCCCCCCCCCACCCCCCCCCCCCCCCACCCCCCCCCCCCCCCACCCCCCCCCCCCCCCACCCCCCCCCCCCCCCACCCCCCCCCCCCCCCACCCCCCCCCCCCCCCACCCCCCCCCCCCCCCACCCCCCCCCCCCCCCACCCCCCCCCCCCCCCACCCCCCCCCCCCCCCACCCCCCCCCCCCCCCACCCCCCCCCCCCCCCACCCCCCCCCCCCCCCACCCCCCCCCCCCCCCACCCCCCCCCCCCCCCACCCCCCCCCCCCCCCACCCCCCCCCCCCCCCACCCCCCCCCCCCCCCACCCCCCCCCCCCCCCACCCCCCCCCCCCCCCACCCCCCCCCCCCCCCACCCCCCCCCCCCCCCACCCCCCCCCCCCCCCACCCCCCCCCCCCCCCACCCCCCCCCCCCCCCACCCCCCCCCCCCCCCACCCCCCCCCCCCCCCACCCCCCCCCCCCCCCACCCCCCCCCCCCCCCACCCCCCCCCCCCCCCACCCCCCCCCCCCCCCACCCCCCCCCCCCCCCACCCCCCCCCCCCCCCACCCCCCCCCCCCCCCACCCCCCCCCCCCCCCACCCCCCCCCCCCCCCACCCCCCCCCCCCCCCACCCCCCCCCCCCCCCACCCCCCCCCCCCCCCACCCCCCCCCCCCCCCACCCCCCCCCCCCCCCACCCCCCCCCCCCCCCACCCCCCCCCCCCCCCACCCCCCCCCCCCCCCACCCCCCCCCCCCCCCACCCCCCCCCCCCCCCACCCCCCCCCCCCCCCACCCCCCCCCCCCCCCACCCCCCCCCCCCCCCACCCCCCCCCCCCCCCACCCCCCCCCCCCCCCACCCCCCCCCCCCCCCACCCCCCCCCCCCCCCACCCCCCCCCCCCCCCACCCCCCCCCCCCCCCACCCCCCCCCCCCCCCACCCCCCCCCCCCCCCACCCCCCCCCCCCCCCACCCCCCCCCCCCCCCACCCCCCCCCCCCCCCACCCCCCCCCCCCCCCACCCCCCCCCCCCCCCACCCCCCCCCCCCCCCACCCCCCCCCCCCCCCACCCCCCCCCCCCCCCACCCCCCCCCCCCCCCACCCCCCCCCCCCCCCACCCCCCCCCCCCCCCACCCCCCCCCCCCCCCACCCCCCCCCCCCCCCACCCCCCCCCCCCCCCACCCCCCCCCCCCCCCACCCCCCCCCCCCCCCACCCCCCCCCCCCCCCACCCCCCCCCCCCCCCACCCCCCCCCCCCCCCACCCCCCCCCCCCCCCACCCCCCCCCCCCCCCACCCCCCCCCCCCCCCACCCCCCCCCCCCCCCACCCCCCCCCCCCCCCACCCCCCCCCCCCCCCACCCCCCCCCCCCCCCACCCCCCCCCCCCCCCACCCCCCCCCCCCCCCACCCCCCCCCCCCCCCACCCCCCCCCCCCCCCACCCCCCCCCCCCCCCACCCCCCCCCCCCCCCACCCCCCCCCCCCCCCACCCCCCCCCCCCCCCACCCCCCCCCCCCCCCACCCCCCCCCCCCCCCACCCCCCCCCCCCCCCACCCCCCCCCCCCCCCACCCCCCCCCCCCCCCACCCCCCCCCCCCCCCACCCCCCCCCCCCCCCACCCCCCCCCCCCCCCACCCCCCCCCCCCCCCACCCCCCCCCCCCCCCACCCCCCCCCCCCCCCACCCCCCCCCCCCCCCACCCCCCCCCCCCCCCACCCCCCCCCCCCCCCACCCCCCCCCCCCCCCACCCCCCCCCCCCCCCACCCCCCCCCCCCCCCACCCCCCCCCCCCCCCACCCCCCCCCCCCCCCACCCCCCCCCCCCCCCACCCCCCCCCCCCCCCACCCCCCCCCCCCCCCACCCCCCCCCCCCCCCACCCCCCCCCCCCCCCACCCCCCCCCCCCCCCACCCCCCCCCCCCCCCACCCCCCCCCCCCCCCACCCCCCCCCCCCCCCACCCCCCCCCCCCCCCACCCCCCCCCCCCCCCACCCCCCCCCCCCCCCACCCCCCCCCCCCCCCACCCCCCCCCCCCCCCACCCCCCCCCCCCCCCACCCCCCCCCCCCCCCACCCCCCCCCCCCCCCACCCCCCCCCCCCCCCACCCCCCCCCCCCCCCACCCCCCCCCCCCCCCACCCCCCCCCCCCCCCACCCCCCCCCCCCCCCACCCCCCCCCCCCCCCACCCCCCCCCCCCCCCACCCCCCCCCCCCCCCACCCCCCCCCCCCCCCACCCCCCCCCCCCCCCACCCCCCCCCCCCCCCACCCCCCCCCCCCCCCACCCCCCCCCCCCCCCACCCCCCCCCCCCCCCACCCCCCCCCCCCCCCACCCCCCCCCCCCCCCACCCCCCCCCCCCCCCACCCCCCCCCCCCCCCACCCCCCCCCCCCCCCACCCCCCCCCCCCCCCACCCCCCCCCCCCCCCACCCCCCCCCCCCCCCACCCCCCCCCCCCCCCACCCCCCCCCCCCCCCACCCCCCCCCCCCCCCACCCCCCCCCCCCCCCACCCCCCCCCCCCCCCACCCCCCCCCCCCCCCACCCCCCCCCCCCCCCACCCCCCCCCCCCCCCACCCCCCCCCCCCCCCACCCCCCCCCCCCCCCACCCCCCCCCCCCCCCACCCCCCCCCCCCCCCACCCCCCCCCCCCCCCACCCCCCCCCCCCCCCACCCCCCCCCCCCCCCACCCCCCCCCCCCCCCACCCCCCCCCCCCCCCACCCCCCCCCCCCCCCACCCCCCCCCCCCCCCACCCCCCCCCCCCCCCACCCCCCCCCCCCCCCACCCCCCCCCCCCCCCACCCCCCCCCCCCCCCACCCCCCCCCCCCCCCACCCCCCCCCCCCCCCACCCCCCCCCCCCCCCACCCCCCCCCCCCCCCACCCCCCCCCCCCCCCACCCCCCCCCCCCCCCACCCCCCCCCCCCCCCACCCCCCCCCCCCCCCACCCCCCCCCCCCCCCACCCCCCCCCCCCCCCACCCCCCCCCCCCCCCACCCCCCCCCCCCCCCACCCCCCCCCCCCCCCACCCCCCCCCCCCCCCACCCCCCCCCCCCCCCACCCCCCCCCCCCCCCACCCCCCCCCCCCCCCACCCCCCCCCCCCCCCACCCCCCCCCCCCCCCACCCCCCCCCCCCCCCACCCCCCCCCCCCCCCACCCCCCCCCCCCCCCACCCCCCCCCCCCCCCACCCCCCCCCCCCCCCACCCCCCCCCCCCCCCACCCCCCCCCCCCCCCACCCCCCCCCCCCCCCACCCCCCCCCCCCCCCACCCCCCCCCCCCCCCACCCCCCCCCCCCCCCACCCCCCCCCCCCCCCACCCCCCCCCCCCCCCACCCCCCCCCCCCCCCACCCCCCCCCCCCCCCACCCCCCCCCCCCCCCACCCCCCCCCCCCCCCACCCCCCCCCCCCCCCACCCCCCCCCCCCCCCACCCCCCCCCCCCCCCACCCCCCCCCCCCCCCACCCCCCCCCCCCCCCACCCCCCCCCCCCCCCACCCCCCCCCCCCCCCACCCCCCCCCCCCCCCACCCCCCCCCCCCCCCACCCCCCCCCCCCCCCACCCCCCCCCCCCCCCACCCCCCCCCCCCCCCACCCCCCCCCCCCCCCACCCCCCCCCCCCCCCACCCCCCCCCCCCCCCACCCCCCCCCCCCCCCACCCCCCCCCCCCCCCACCCCCCCCCCCCCCCACCCCCCCCCCCCCCCACCCCCCCCCCCCCCCACCCCCCCCCCCCCCCACCCCCCCCCCCCCCCACCCCCCCCCCCCCCCACCCCCCCCCCCCCCCACCCCCCCCCCCCCCCACCCCCCCCCCCCCCCACCCCCCCCCCCCCCCACCCCCCCCCCCCCCCACCCCCCCCCCCCCCCACCCCCCCCCCCCCCCACCCCCCCCCCCCCCCACCCCCCCCCCCCCCCACCCCCCCCCCCCCCCACCCCCCCCCCCCCCCACCCCCCCCCCCCCCCACCCCCCCCCCCCCCCACCCCCCCCCCCCCCCACCCCCCCCCCCCCCCACCCCCCCCCCCCCCCACCCCCCCCCCCCCCCACCCCCCCCCCCCCCCACCCCCCCCCCCCCCCACCCCCCCCCCCCCCCACCCCCCCCCCCCCCCACCCCCCCCCCCCCCCACCCCCCCCCCCCCCCACCCCCCCCCCCCCCCACCCCCCCCCCCCCCCACCCCCCCCCCCCCCCACCCCCCCCCCCCCCCACCCCCCCCCCCCCCCACCCCCCCCCCCCCCCACCCCCCCCCCCCCCCACCCCCCCCCCCCCCCACCCCCCCCCCCCCCCACCCCCCCCCCCCCCCACCCCCCCCCCCCCCCACCCCCCCCCCCCCCCACCCCCCCCCCCCCCCACCCCCCCCCCCCCCCACCCCCCCCCCCCCCCACCCCCCCCCCCCCCCACCCCCCCCCCCCCCCACCCCCCCCCCCCCCCACCCCCCCCCCCCCCCACCCCCCCCCCCCCCCACCCCCCCCCCCCCCCACCCCCCCCCCCCCCCACCCCCCCCCCCCCCCACCCCCCCCCCCCCCCACCCCCCCCCCCCCCCACCCCCCCCCCCCCCCACCCCCCCCCCCCCCCACCCCCCCCCCCCCCCACCCCCCCCCCCCCCCACCCCCCCCCCCCCCCACCCCCCCCCCCCCCCACCCCCCCCCCCCCCCACCCCCCCCCCCCCCCACCCCCCCCCCCCCCCACCCCCCCCCCCCCCCACCCCCCCCCCCCCCCACCCCCCCCCCCCCCCACCCCCCCCCCCCCCCACCCCCCCCCCCCCCCACCCCCCCCCCCCCCCACCCCCCCCCCCCCCCACCCCCCCCCCCCCCCACCCCCCCCCCCCCCCACCCCCCCCCCCCCCCACCCCCCCCCCCCCCCACCCCCCCCCCCCCCCACCCCCCCCCCCCCCCACCCCCCCCCCCCCCCACCCCCCCCCCCCCCCACCCCCCCCCCCCCCCACCCCCCCCCCCCCCCACCCCCCCCCCCCCCCACCCCCCCCCCCCCCCACCCCCCCCCCCCCCCACCCCCCCCCCCCCCCACCCCCCCCCCCCCCCACCCCCCCCCCCCCCCACCCCCCCCCCCCCCCACCCCCCCCCCCCCCCACCCCCCCCCCCCCCCACCCCCCCCCCCCCCCACCCCCCCCCCCCCCCACCCCCCCCCCCCCCCACCCCCCCCCCCCCCCACCCCCCCCCCCCCCCACCCCCCCCCCCCCCCACCCCCCCCCCCCCCCACCCCCCCCCCCCCCCACCCCCCCCCCCCCCCACCCCCCCCCCCCCCCACCCCCCCCCCCCCCCACCCCCCCCCCCCCCCACCCCCCCCCCCCCCCACCCCCCCCCCCCCCCACCCCCCCCCCCCCCCACCCCCCCCCCCCCCCACCCCCCCCCCCCCCCACCCCCCCCCCCCCCCACCCCCCCCCCCCCCCACCCCCCCCCCCCCCCACCCCCCCCCCCCCCCACCCCCCCCCCCCCCCACCCCCCCCCCCCCCCACCCCCCCCCCCCCCCACCCCCCCCCCCCCCCACCCCCCCCCCCCCCCACCCCCCCCCCCCCCCACCCCCCCCCCCCCCCACCCCCCCCCCCCCCCACCCCCCCCCCCCCCCACCCCCCCCCCCCCCCACCCCCCCCCCCCCCCACCCCCCCCCCCCCCCACCCCCCCCCCCCCCCACCCCCCCCCCCCCCCACCCCCCCCCCCCCCCACCCCCCCCCCCCCCCACCCCCCCCCCCCCCCACCCCCCCCCCCCCCCACCCCCCCCCCCCCCCACCCCCCCCCCCCCCCACCCCCCCCCCCCCCCACCCCCCCCCCCCCCCACCCCCCCCCCCCCCCACCCCCCCCCCCCCCCACCCCCCCCCCCCCCCACCCCCCCCCCCCCCCACCCCCCCCCCCCCCCACCCCCCCCCCCCCCCACCCCCCCCCCCCCCCACCCCCCCCCCCCCCCACCCCCCCCCCCCCCCACCCCCCCCCCCCCCCACCCCCCCCCCCCCCCACCCCCCCCCCCCCCCACCCCCCCCCCCCCCCACCCCCCCCCCCCCCCACCCCCCCCCCCCCCCACCCCCCCCCCCCCCCACCCCCCCCCCCCCCCACCCCCCCCCCCCCCCACCCCCCCCCCCCCCCACCCCCCCCCCCCCCCACCCCCCCCCCCCCCCACCCCCCCCCCCCCCCACCCCCCCCCCCCCCCACCCCCCCCCCCCCCCACCCCCCCCCCCCCCCACCCCCCCCCCCCCCCACCCCCCCCCCCCCCCACCCCCCCCCCCCCCCACCCCCCCCCCCCCCCACCCCCCCCCCCCCCCACCCCCCCCCCCCCCCACCCCCCCCCCCCCCCACCCCCCCCCCCCCCCACCCCCCCCCCCCCCCACCCCCCCCCCCCCCCACCCCCCCCCCCCCCCACCCCCCCCCCCCCCCACCCCCCCCCCCCCCCACCCCCCCCCCCCCCCACCCCCCCCCCCCCCCACCCCCCCCCCCCCCCACCCCCCCCCCCCCCCACCCCCCCCCCCCCCCACCCCCCCCCCCCCCCACCCCCCCCCCCCCCCACCCCCCCCCCCCCCCACCCCCCCCCCCCCCCACCCCCCCCCCCCCCCACCCCCCCCCCCCCCCACCCCCCCCCCCCCCCACCCCCCCCCCCCCCCACCCCCCCCCCCCCCCACCCCCCCCCCCCCCCACCCCCCCCCCCCCCCACCCCCCCCCCCCCCCACCCCCCCCCCCCCCCACCCCCCCCCCCCCCCACCCCCCCCCCCCCCCACCCCCCCCCCCCCCCACCCCCCCCCCCCCCCACCCCCCCCCCCCCCCACCCCCCCCCCCCCCCACCCCCCCCCCCCCCCACCCCCCCCCCCCCCCACCCCCCCCCCCCCCCACCCCCCCCCCCCCCCACCCCCCCCCCCCCCCACCCCCCCCCCCCCCCACCCCCCCCCCCCCCCACCCCCCCCCCCCCCCACCCCCCCCCCCCCCCACCCCCCCCCCCCCCCACCCCCCCCCCCCCCCACCCCCCCCCCCCCCCACCCCCCCCCCCCCCCACCCCCCCCCCCCCCCACCCCCCCCCCCCCCCACCCCCCCCCCCCCCCACCCCCCCCCCCCCCCACCCCCCCCCCCCCCCACCCCCCCCCCCCCCCACCCCCCCCCCCCCCCACCCCCCCCCCCCCCCACCCCCCCCCCCCCCCACCCCCCCCCCCCCCCACCCCCCCCCCCCCCCACCCCCCCCCCCCCCCACCCCCCCCCCCCCCCACCCCCCCCCCCCCCCACCCCCCCCCCCCCCCACCCCCCCCCCCCCCCACCCCCCCCCCCCCCCACCCCCCCCCCCCCCCACCCCCCCCCCCCCCCACCCCCCCCCCCCCCCACCCCCCCCCCCCCCCACCCCCCCCCCCCCCCACCCCCCCCCCCCCCCACCCCCCCCCCCCCCCACCCCCCCCCCCCCCCACCCCCCCCCCCCCCCACCCCCCCCCCCCCCCACCCCCCCCCCCCCCCACCCCCCCCCCCCCCCACCCCCCCCCCCCCCCACCCCCCCCCCCCCCCACCCCCCCCCCCCCCCACCCCCCCCCCCCCCCACCCCCCCCCCCCCCCACCCCCCCCCCCCCCCACCCCCCCCCCCCCCCACCCCCCCCCCCCCCCACCCCCCCCCCCCCCCACCCCCCCCCCCCCCCACCCCCCCCCCCCCCCACCCCCCCCCCCCCCCACCCCCCCCCCCCCCCACCCCCCCCCCCCCCCACCCCCCCCCCCCCCCACCCCCCCCCCCCCCCACCCCCCCCCCCCCCCACCCCCCCCCCCCCCCACCCCCCCCCCCCCCCACCCCCCCCCCCCCCCACCCCCCCCCCCCCCCACCCCCCCCCCCCCCCACCCCCCCCCCCCCCCACCCCCCCCCCCCCCCACCCCCCCCCCCCCCCACCCCCCCCCCCCCCCACCCCCCCCCCCCCCCACCCCCCCCCCCCCCCACCCCCCCCCCCCCCCACCCCCCCCCCCCCCCACCCCCCCCCCCCCCCACCCCCCCCCCCCCCCACCCCCCCCCCCCCCCACCCCCCCCCCCCCCCACCCCCCCCCCCCCCCACCCCCCCCCCCCCCCACCCCCCCCCCCCCCCACCCCCCCCCCCCCCCACCCCCCCCCCCCCCCACCCCCCCCCCCCCCCACCCCCCCCCCCCCCCACCCCCCCCCCCCCCCACCCCCCCCCCCCCCCACCCCCCCCCCCCCCCACCCCCCCCCCCCCCCACCCCCCCCCCCCCCCACCCCCCCCCCCCCCCACCCCCCCCCCCCCCCACCCCCCCCCCCCCCCACCCCCCCCCCCCCCCACCCCCCCCCCCCCCCACCCCCCCCCCCCCCCACCCCCCCCCCCCCCCACCCCCCCCCCCCCCCACCCCCCCCCCCCCCCACCCCCCCCCCCCCCCACCCCCCCCCCCCCCCACCCCCCCCCCCCCCCACCCCCCCCCCCCCCCACCCCCCCCCCCCCCCACCCCCCCCCCCCCCCACCCCCCCCCCCCCCCACCCCCCCCCCCCCCCACCCCCCCCCCCCCCCACCCCCCCCCCCCCCCACCCCCCCCCCCCCCCACCCCCCCCCCCCCCCACCCCCCCCCCCCCCCACCCCCCCCCCCCCCCACCCCCCCCCCCCCCCACCCCCCCCCCCCCCCACCCCCCCCCCCCCCCACCCCCCCCCCCCCCCACCCCCCCCCCCCCCCACCCCCCCCCCCCCCCACCCCCCCCCCCCCCCACCCCCCCCCCCCCCCACCCCCCCCCCCCCCCACCCCCCCCCCCCCCCACCCCCCCCCCCCCCCACCCCCCCCCCCCCCCACCCCCCCCCCCCCCCACCCCCCCCCCCCCCCACCCCCCCCCCCCCCCACCCCCCCCCCCCCCCACCCCCCCCCCCCCCCACCCCCCCCCCCCCCCACCCCCCCCCCCCCCCACCCCCCCCCCCCCCCACCCCCCCCCCCCCCCACCCCCCCCCCCCCCCACCCCCCCCCCCCCCCACCCCCCCCCCCCCCCACCCCCCCCCCCCCCCACCCCCCCCCCCCCCCACCCCCCCCCCCCCCCACCCCCCCCCCCCCCCACCCCCCCCCCCCCCCACCCCCCCCCCCCCCCACCCCCCCCCCCCCCCACCCCCCCCCCCCCCCACCCCCCCCCCCCCCCACCCCCCCCCCCCCCCACCCCCCCCCCCCCCCACCCCCCCCCCCCCCCACCCCCCCCCCCCCCCACCCCCCCCCCCCCCCACCCCCCCCCCCCCCCACCCCCCCCCCCCCCCACCCCCCCCCCCCCCCACCCCCCCCCCCCCCCACCCCCCCCCCCCCCCACCCCCCCCCCCCCCCACCCCCCCCCCCCCCCACCCCCCCCCCCCCCCACCCCCCCCCCCCCCCACCCCCCCCCCCCCCCACCCCCCCCCCCCCCCACCCCCCCCCCCCCCCACCCCCCCCCCCCCCCACCCCCCCCCCCCCCCACCCCCCCCCCCCCCCACCCCCCCCCCCCCCCACCCCCCCCCCCCCCCACCCCCCCCCCCCCCCACCCCCCCCCCCCCCCACCCCCCCCCCCCCCCACCCCCCCCCCCCCCCACCCCCCCCCCCCCCCACCCCCCCCCCCCCCCACCCCCCCCCCCCCCCACCCCCCCCCCCCCCCACCCCCCCCCCCCCCCACCCCCCCCCCCCCCCACCCCCCCCCCCCCCCACCCCCCCCCCCCCCCACCCCCCCCCCCCCCCACCCCCCCCCCCCCCCACCCCCCCCCCCCCCCACCCCCCCCCCCCCCCACCCCCCCCCCCCCCCACCCCCCCCCCCCCCCACCCCCCCCCCCCCCCACCCCCCCCCCCCCCCACCCCCCCCCCCCCCCACCCCCCCCCCCCCCCACCCCCCCCCCCCCCCACCCCCCCCCCCCCCCACCCCCCCCCCCCCCCACCCCCCCCCCCCCCCACCCCCCCCCCCCCCCACCCCCCCCCCCCCCCACCCCCCCCCCCCCCCACCCCCCCCCCCCCCCACCCCCCCCCCCCCCCACCCCCCCCCCCCCCCACCCCCCCCCCCCCCCACCCCCCCCCCCCCCCACCCCCCCCCCCCCCCACCCCCCCCCCCCCCCACCCCCCCCCCCCCCCACCCCCCCCCCCCCCCACCCCCCCCCCCCCCCACCCCCCCCCCCCCCCACCCCCCCCCCCCCCCACCCCCCCCCCCCCCCACCCCCCCCCCCCCCCACCCCCCCCCCCCCCCACCCCCCCCCCCCCCCACCCCCCCCCCCCCCCACCCCCCCCCCCCCCCACCCCCCCCCCCCCCCACCCCCCCCCCCCCCCACCCCCCCCCCCCCCCACCCCCCCCCCCCCCCACCCCCCCCCCCCCCCACCCCCCCCCCCCCCCACCCCCCCCCCCCCCCACCCCCCCCCCCCCCCACCCCCCCCCCCCCCCACCCCCCCCCCCCCCCACCCCCCCCCCCCCCCACCCCCCCCCCCCCCCACCCCCCCCCCCCCCCACCCCCCCCCCCCCCCACCCCCCCCCCCCCCCACCCCCCCCCCCCCCCACCCCCCCCCCCCCCCACCCCCCCCCCCCCCCACCCCCCCCCCCCCCCACCCCCCCCCCCCCCCACCCCCCCCCCCCCCCACCCCCCCCCCCCCCCACCCCCCCCCCCCCCCACCCCCCCCCCCCCCCACCCCCCCCCCCCCCCACCCCCCCCCCCCCCCACCCCCCCCCCCCCCCACCCCCCCCCCCCCCCACCCCCCCCCCCCCCCACCCCCCCCCCCCCCCACCCCCCCCCCCCCCCACCCCCCCCCCCCCCCACCCCCCCCCCCCCCCACCCCCCCCCCCCCCCACCCCCCCCCCCCCCCACCCCCCCCCCCCCCCACCCCCCCCCCCCCCCACCCCCCCCCCCCCCCACCCCCCCCCCCCCCCACCCCCCCCCCCCCCCACCCCCCCCCCCCCCCACCCCCCCCCCCCCCCACCCCCCCCCCCCCCCACCCCCCCCCCCCCCCACCCCCCCCCCCCCCCACCCCCCCCCCCCCCCACCCCCCCCCCCCCCCACCCCCCCCCCCCCCCACCCCCCCCCCCCCCCACCCCCCCCCCCCCCCACCCCCCCCCCCCCCCACCCCCCCCCCCCCCCACCCCCCCCCCCCCCCACCCCCCCCCCCCCCCACCCCCCCCCCCCCCCACCCCCCCCCCCCCCCACCCCCCCCCCCCCCCACCCCCCCCCCCCCCCACCCCCCCCCCCCCCCACCCCCCCCCCCCCCCACCCCCCCCCCCCCCCACCCCCCCCCCCCCCCACCCCCCCCCCCCCCCACCCCCCCCCCCCCCCACCCCCCCCCCCCCCCACCCCCCCCCCCCCCCACCCCCCCCCCCCCCCACCCCCCCCCCCCCCCACCCCCCCCCCCCCCCACCCCCCCCCCCCCCCACCCCCCCCCCCCCCCACCCCCCCCCCCCCCCACCCCCCCCCCCCCCCACCCCCCCCCCCCCCCACCCCCCCCCCCCCCCACCCCCCCCCCCCCCCACCCCCCCCCCCCCCCACCCCCCCCCCCCCCCACCCCCCCCCCCCCCCACCCCCCCCCCCCCCCACCCCCCCCCCCCCCCACCCCCCCCCCCCCCCACCCCCCCCCCCCCCCACCCCCCCCCCCCCCCACCCCCCCCCCCCCCCACCCCCCCCCCCCCCCACCCCCCCCCCCCCCCACCCCCCCCCCCCCCCACCCCCCCCCCCCCCCACCCCCCCCCCCCCCCACCCCCCCCCCCCCCCACCCCCCCCCCCCCCCACCCCCCCCCCCCCCCACCCCCCCCCCCCCCCACCCCCCCCCCCCCCCACCCCCCCCCCCCCCCACCCCCCCCCCCCCCCACCCCCCCCCCCCCCCACCCCCCCCCCCCCCCACCCCCCCCCCCCCCCACCCCCCCCCCCCCCCACCCCCCCCCCCCCCCACCCCCCCCCCCCCCCACCCCCCCCCCCCCCCACCCCCCCCCCCCCCCACCCCCCCCCCCCCCCACCCCCCCCCCCCCCCACCCCCCCCCCCCCCCACCCCCCCCCCCCCCCACCCCCCCCCCCCCCCACCCCCCCCCCCCCCCACCCCCCCCCCCCCCCACCCCCCCCCCCCCCCACCCCCCCCCCCCCCCACCCCCCCCCCCCCCCACCCCCCCCCCCCCCCACCCCCCCCCCCCCCCACCCCCCCCCCCCCCCACCCCCCCCCCCCCCCACCCCCCCCCCCCCCCACCCCCCCCCCCCCCCACCCCCCCCCCCCCCCACCCCCCCCCCCCCCCACCCCCCCCCCCCCCCACCCCCCCCCCCCCCCACCCCCCCCCCCCCCCACCCCCCCCCCCCCCCACCCCCCCCCCCCCCCACCCCCCCCCCCCCCCACCCCCCCCCCCCCCCACCCCCCCCCCCCCCCACCCCCCCCCCCCCCCACCCCCCCCCCCCCCCACCCCCCCCCCCCCCCACCCCCCCCCCCCCCCACCCCCCCCCCCCCCCACCCCCCCCCCCCCCCACCCCCCCCCCCCCCCACCCCCCCCCCCCCCCACCCCCCCCCCCCCCCACCCCCCCCCCCCCCCACCCCCCCCCCCCCCCACCCCCCCCCCCCCCCACCCCCCCCCCCCCCCACCCCCCCCCCCCCCCACCCCCCCCCCCCCCCACCCCCCCCCCCCCCCACCCCCCCCCCCCCCCACCCCCCCCCCCCCCCACCCCCCCCCCCCCCCACCCCCCCCCCCCCCCACCCCCCCCCCCCCCCACCCCCCCCCCCCCCCACCCCCCCCCCCCCCCACCCCCCCCCCCCCCCACCCCCCCCCCCCCCCACCCCCCCCCCCCCCCACCCCCCCCCCCCCCCACCCCCCCCCCCCCCCACCCCCCCCCCCCCCCACCCCCCCCCCCCCCCACCCCCCCCCCCCCCCACCCCCCCCCCCCCCCACCCCCCCCCCCCCCCACCCCCCCCCCCCCCCACCCCCCCCCCCCCCCACCCCCCCCCCCCCCCACCCCCCCCCCCCCCCACCCCCCCCCCCCCCCACCCCCCCCCCCCCCCACCCCCCCCCCCCCCCACCCCCCCCCCCCCCCACCCCCCCCCCCCCCCACCCCCCCCCCCCCCCACCCCCCCCCCCCCCCACCCCCCCCCCCCCCCACCCCCCCCCCCCCCCACCCCCCCCCCCCCCCACCCCCCCCCCCCCCCACCCCCCCCCCCCCCCACCCCCCCCCCCCCCCACCCCCCCCCCCCCCCACCCCCCCCCCCCCCCACCCCCCCCCCCCCCCACCCCCCCCCCCCCCCACCCCCCCCCCCCCCCACCCCCCCCCCCCCCCACCCCCCCCCCCCCCCACCCCCCCCCCCCCCCACCCCCCCCCCCCCCCACCCCCCCCCCCCCCCACCCCCCCCCCCCCCCACCCCCCCCCCCCCCCACCCCCCCCCCCCCCCACCCCCCCCCCCCCCCACCCCCCCCCCCCCCCACCCCCCCCCCCCCCCACCCCCCCCCCCCCCCACCCCCCCCCCCCCCCACCCCCCCCCCCCCCCACCCCCCCCCCCCCCCACCCCCCCCCCCCCCCACCCCCCCCCCCCCCCACCCCCCCCCCCCCCCACCCCCCCCCCCCCCCACCCCCCCCCCCCCCCACCCCCCCCCCCCCCCACCCCCCCCCCCCCCCACCCCCCCCCCCCCCCACCCCCCCCCCCCCCCACCCCCCCCCCCCCCCACCCCCCCCCCCCCCCACCCCCCCCCCCCCCCACCCCCCCCCCCCCCCACCCCCCCCCCCCCCCACCCCCCCCCCCCCCCACCCCCCCCCCCCCCCACCCCCCCCCCCCCCCACCCCCCCCCCCCCCCACCCCCCCCCCCCCCCACCCCCCCCCCCCCCCACCCCCCCCCCCCCCCACCCCCCCCCCCCCCCACCCCCCCCCCCCCCCACCCCCCCCCCCCCCCACCCCCCCCCCCCCCCACCCCCCCCCCCCCCCACCCCCCCCCCCCCCCACCCCCCCCCCCCCCCACCCCCCCCCCCCCCCACCCCCCCCCCCCCCCACCCCCCCCCCCCCCCACCCCCCCCCCCCCCCACCCCCCCCCCCCCCCACCCCCCCCCCCCCCCACCCCCCCCCCCCCCCACCCCCCCCCCCCCCCACCCCCCCCCCCCCCCACCCCCCCCCCCCCCCACCCCCCCCCCCCCCCACCCCCCCCCCCCCCCACCCCCCCCCCCCCCCACCCCCCCCCCCCCCCACCCCCCCCCCCCCCCACCCCCCCCCCCCCCCACCCCCCCCCCCCCCCACCCCCCCCCCCCCCCACCCCCCCCCCCCCCCACCCCCCCCCCCCCCCACCCCCCCCCCCCCCCACCCCCCCCCCCCCCCACCCCCCCCCCCCCCCACCCCCCCCCCCCCCCACCCCCCCCCCCCCCCACCCCCCCCCCCCCCCACCCCCCCCCCCCCCCACCCCCCCCCCCCCCCACCCCCCCCCCCCCCCACCCCCCCCCCCCCCCACCCCCCCCCCCCCCCACCCCCCCCCCCCCCCACCCCCCCCCCCCCCCACCCCCCCCCCCCCCCACCCCCCCCCCCCCCCACCCCCCCCCCCCCCCACCCCCCCCCCCCCCCACCCCCCCCCCCCCCCACCCCCCCCCCCCCCCACCCCCCCCCCCCCCCACCCCCCCCCCCCCCCACCCCCCCCCCCCCCCACCCCCCCCCCCCCCCACCCCCCCCCCCCCCCACCCCCCCCCCCCCCCACCCCCCCCCCCCCCCACCCCCCCCCCCCCCCACCCCCCCCCCCCCCCACCCCCCCCCCCCCCCACCCCCCCCCCCCCCCACCCCCCCCCCCCCCCACCCCCCCCCCCCCCCACCCCCCCCCCCCCCCACCCCCCCCCCCCCCCACCCCCCCCCCCCCCCACCCCCCCCCCCCCCCACCCCCCCCCCCCCCCACCCCCCCCCCCCCCCACCCCCCCCCCCCCCCACCCCCCCCCCCCCCCACCCCCCCCCCCCCCCACCCCCCCCCCCCCCCACCCCCCCCCCCCCCCACCCCCCCCCCCCCCCACCCCCCCCCCCCCCCACCCCCCCCCCCCCCCACCCCCCCCCCCCCCCACCCCCCCCCCCCCCCACCCCCCCCCCCCCCCACCCCCCCCCCCCCCCACCCCCCCCCCCCCCCACCCCCCCCCCCCCCCACCCCCCCCCCCCCCCACCCCCCCCCCCCCCCACCCCCCCCCCCCCCCACCCCCCCCCCCCCCCACCCCCCCCCCCCCCCACCCCCCCCCCCCCCCACCCCCCCCCCCCCCCACCCCCCCCCCCCCCCACCCCCCCCCCCCCCCACCCCCCCCCCCCCCCACCCCCCCCCCCCCCCACCCCCCCCCCCCCCCACCCCCCCCCCCCCCCACCCCCCCCCCCCCCCACCCCCCCCCCCCCCCACCCCCCCCCCCCCCCACCCCCCCCCCCCCCCACCCCCCCCCCCCCCCACCCCCCCCCCCCCCCACCCCCCCCCCCCCCCACCCCCCCCCCCCCCCACCCCCCCCCCCCCCCACCCCCCCCCCCCCCCACCCCCCCCCCCCCCCACCCCCCCCCCCCCCCACCCCCCCCCCCCCCCACCCCCCCCCCCCCCCACCCCCCCCCCCCCCCACCCCCCCCCCCCCCCACCCCCCCCCCCCCCCACCCCCCCCCCCCCCCACCCCCCCCCCCCCCCACCCCCCCCCCCCCCCACCCCCCCCCCCCCCCACCCCCCCCCCCCCCCACCCCCCCCCCCCCCCACCCCCCCCCCCCCCCACCCCCCCCCCCCCCCACCCCCCCCCCCCCCCACCCCCCCCCCCCCCCACCCCCCCCCCCCCCCACCCCCCCCCCCCCCCACCCCCCCCCCCCCCCACCCCCCCCCCCCCCCACCCCCCCCCCCCCCCACCCCCCCCCCCCCCCACCCCCCCCCCCCCCCACCCCCCCCCCCCCCCACCCCCCCCCCCCCCCACCCCCCCCCCCCCCCACCCCCCCCCCCCCCCACCCCCCCCCCCCCCCACCCCCCCCCCCCCCCACCCCCCCCCCCCCCCACCCCCCCCCCCCCCCACCCCCCCCCCCCCCCACCCCCCCCCCCCCCCACCCCCCCCCCCCCCCACCCCCCCCCCCCCCCACCCCCCCCCCCCCCCACCCCCCCCCCCCCCCACCCCCCCCCCCCCCCACCCCCCCCCCCCCCCACCCCCCCCCCCCCCCACCCCCCCCCCCCCCCACCCCCCCCCCCCCCCACCCCCCCCCCCCCCCACCCCCCCCCCCCCCCACCCCCCCCCCCCCCCACCCCCCCCCCCCCCCACCCCCCCCCCCCCCCACCCCCCCCCCCCCCCACCCCCCCCCCCCCCCACCCCCCCCCCCCCCCACCCCCCCCCCCCCCCACCCCCCCCCCCCCCCACCCCCCCCCCCCCCCACCCCCCCCCCCCCCCACCCCCCCCCCCCCCCACCCCCCCCCCCCCCCACCCCCCCCCCCCCCCACCCCCCCCCCCCCCCACCCCCCCCCCCCCCCACCCCCCCCCCCCCCCACCCCCCCCCCCCCCCACCCCCCCCCCCCCCCACCCCCCCCCCCCCCCACCCCCCCCCCCCCCCACCCCCCCCCCCCCCCACCCCCCCCCCCCCCCACCCCCCCCCCCCCCCACCCCCCCCCCCCCCCACCCCCCCCCCCCCCCACCCCCCCCCCCCCCCACCCCCCCCCCCCCCCACCCCCCCCCCCCCCCACCCCCCCCCCCCCCCACCCCCCCCCCCCCCCACCCCCCCCCCCCCCCACCCCCCCCCCCCCCCACCCCCCCCCCCCCCCACCCCCCCCCCCCCCCACCCCCCCCCCCCCCCACCCCCCCCCCCCCCCACCCCCCCCCCCCCCCACCCCCCCCCCCCCCCACCCCCCCCCCCCCCCACCCCCCCCCCCCCCCACCCCCCCCCCCCCCCACCCCCCCCCCCCCCCACCCCCCCCCCCCCCCACCCCCCCCCCCCCCCACCCCCCCCCCCCCCCACCCCCCCCCCCCCCCACCCCCCCCCCCCCCCACCCCCCCCCCCCCCCACCCCCCCCCCCCCCCACCCCCCCCCCCCCCCACCCCCCCCCCCCCCCACCCCCCCCCCCCCCCACCCCCCCCCCCCCCCACCCCCCCCCCCCCCCACCCCCCCCCCCCCCCACCCCCCCCCCCCCCCACCCCCCCCCCCCCCCACCCCCCCCCCCCCCCACCCCCCCCCCCCCCCACCCCCCCCCCCCCCCACCCCCCCCCCCCCCCACCCCCCCCCCCCCCCACCCCCCCCCCCCCCCACCCCCCCCCCCCCCCACCCCCCCCCCCCCCCACCCCCCCCCCCCCCCACCCCCCCCCCCCCCCACCCCCCCCCCCCCCCACCCCCCCCCCCCCCCACCCCCCCCCCCCCCCACCCCCCCCCCCCCCCACCCCCCCCCCCCCCCACCCCCCCCCCCCCCCACCCCCCCCCCCCCCCACCCCCCCCCCCCCCCACCCCCCCCCCCCCCCACCCCCCCCCCCCCCCACCCCCCCCCCCCCCCACCCCCCCCCCCCCCCACCCCCCCCCCCCCCCACCCCCCCCCCCCCCCACCCCCCCCCCCCCCCACCCCCCCCCCCCCCCACCCCCCCCCCCCCCCACCCCCCCCCCCCCCCACCCCCCCCCCCCCCCACCCCCCCCCCCCCCCACCCCCCCCCCCCCCCACCCCCCCCCCCCCCCACCCCCCCCCCCCCCCACCCCCCCCCCCCCCCACCCCCCCCCCCCCCCACCCCCCCCCCCCCCCACCCCCCCCCCCCCCCACCCCCCCCCCCCCCCACCCCCCCCCCCCCCCACCCCCCCCCCCCCCCACCCCCCCCCCCCCCCACCCCCCCCCCCCCCCACCCCCCCCCCCCCCCACCCCCCCCCCCCCCCACCCCCCCCCCCCCCCACCCCCCCCCCCCCCCACCCCCCCCCCCCCCCACCCCCCCCCCCCCCCACCCCCCCCCCCCCCCACCCCCCCCCCCCCCCACCCCCCCCCCCCCCCACCCCCCCCCCCCCCCACCCCCCCCCCCCCCCACCCCCCCCCCCCCCCACCCCCCCCCCCCCCCACCCCCCCCCCCCCCCACCCCCCCCCCCCCCCACCCCCCCCCCCCCCCACCCCCCCCCCCCCCCACCCCCCCCCCCCCCCACCCCCCCCCCCCCCCACCCCCCCCCCCCCCCACCCCCCCCCCCCCCCACCCCCCCCCCCCCCCACCCCCCCCCCCCCCCACCCCCCCCCCCCCCCACCCCCCCCCCCCCCCACCCCCCCCCCCCCCCACCCCCCCCCCCCCCCACCCCCCCCCCCCCCCACCCCCCCCCCCCCCCACCCCCCCCCCCCCCCACCCCCCCCCCCCCCCACCCCCCCCCCCCCCCACCCCCCCCCCCCCCCACCCCCCCCCCCCCCCACCCCCCCCCCCCCCCACCCCCCCCCCCCCCCACCCCCCCCCCCCCCCACCCCCCCCCCCCCCCACCCCCCCCCCCCCCCACCCCCCCCCCCCCCCACCCCCCCCCCCCCCCACCCCCCCCCCCCCCCACCCCCCCCCCCCCCCACCCCCCCCCCCCCCCACCCCCCCCCCCCCCCACCCCCCCCCCCCCCCACCCCCCCCCCCCCCCACCCCCCCCCCCCCCCACCCCCCCCCCCCCCCACCCCCCCCCCCCCCCACCCCCCCCCCCCCCCACCCCCCCCCCCCCCCACCCCCCCCCCCCCCCACCCCCCCCCCCCCCCACCCCCCCCCCCCCCCACCCCCCCCCCCCCCCACCCCCCCCCCCCCCCACCCCCCCCCCCCCCCACCCCCCCCCCCCCCCACCCCCCCCCCCCCCCACCCCCCCCCCCCCCCACCCCCCCCCCCCCCCACCCCCCCCCCCCCCCACCCCCCCCCCCCCCCACCCCCCCCCCCCCCCACCCCCCCCCCCCCCCACCCCCCCCCCCCCCCACCCCCCCCCCCCCCCACCCCCCCCCCCCCCCACCCCCCCCCCCCCCCACCCCCCCCCCCCCCCACCCCCCCCCCCCCCCACCCCCCCCCCCCCCCACCCCCCCCCCCCCCCACCCCCCCCCCCCCCCACCCCCCCCCCCCCCCACCCCCCCCCCCCCCCACCCCCCCCCCCCCCCACCCCCCCCCCCCCCCACCCCCCCCCCCCCCCACCCCCCCCCCCCCCCACCCCCCCCCCCCCCCACCCCCCCCCCCCCCCACCCCCCCCCCCCCCCACCCCCCCCCCCCCCCACCCCCCCCCCCCCCCACCCCCCCCCCCCCCCACCCCCCCCCCCCCCCACCCCCCCCCCCCCCCACCCCCCCCCCCCCCCACCCCCCCCCCCCCCCACCCCCCCCCCCCCCCACCCCCCCCCCCCCCCACCCCCCCCCCCCCCCACCCCCCCCCCCCCCCACCCCCCCCCCCCCCCACCCCCCCCCCCCCCCACCCCCCCCCCCCCCCACCCCCCCCCCCCCCCACCCCCCCCCCCCCCCACCCCCCCCCCCCCCCACCCCCCCCCCCCCCCACCCCCCCCCCCCCCCACCCCCCCCCCCCCCCACCCCCCCCCCCCCCCACCCCCCCCCCCCCCCACCCCCCCCCCCCCCCACCCCCCCCCCCCCCCACCCCCCCCCCCCCCCACCCCCCCCCCCCCCCACCCCCCCCCCCCCCCACCCCCCCCCCCCCCCACCCCCCCCCCCCCCCACCCCCCCCCCCCCCCACCCCCCCCCCCCCCCACCCCCCCCCCCCCCCACCCCCCCCCCCCCCCACCCCCCCCCCCCCCCACCCCCCCCCCCCCCCACCCCCCCCCCCCCCCACCCCCCCCCCCCCCCACCCCCCCCCCCCCCCACCCCCCCCCCCCCCCACCCCCCCCCCCCCCCACCCCCCCCCCCCCCCACCCCCCCCCCCCCCCACCCCCCCCCCCCCCCACCCCCCCCCCCCCCCACCCCCCCCCCCCCCCACCCCCCCCCCCCCCCACCCCCCCCCCCCCCCACCCCCCCCCCCCCCCACCCCCCCCCCCCCCCACCCCCCCCCCCCCCCACCCCCCCCCCCCCCCACCCCCCCCCCCCCCCACCCCCCCCCCCCCCCACCCCCCCCCCCCCCCACCCCCCCCCCCCCCCACCCCCCCCCCCCCCCACCCCCCCCCCCCCCCACCCCCCCCCCCCCCCACCCCCCCCCCCCCCCACCCCCCCCCCCCCCCACCCCCCCCCCCCCCCACCCCCCCCCCCCCCCACCCCCCCCCCCCCCCACCCCCCCCCCCCCCCACCCCCCCCCCCCCCCACCCCCCCCCCCCCCCACCCCCCCCCCCCCCCACCCCCCCCCCCCCCCACCCCCCCCCCCCCCCACCCCCCCCCCCCCCCACCCCCCCCCCCCCCCACCCCCCCCCCCCCCCACCCCCCCCCCCCCCCACCCCCCCCCCCCCCCACCCCCCCCCCCCCCCACCCCCCCCCCCCCCCACCCCCCCCCCCCCCCACCCCCCCCCCCCCCCACCCCCCCCCCCCCCCACCCCCCCCCCCCCCCACCCCCCCCCCCCCCCACCCCCCCCCCCCCCCACCCCCCCCCCCCCCCACCCCCCCCCCCCCCCACCCCCCCCCCCCCCCACCCCCCCCCCCCCCCACCCCCCCCCCCCCCCACCCCCCCCCCCCCCCACCCCCCCCCCCCCCCACCCCCCCCCCCCCCCACCCCCCCCCCCCCCCACCCCCCCCCCCCCCCACCCCCCCCCCCCCCCACCCCCCCCCCCCCCCACCCCCCCCCCCCCCCACCCCCCCCCCCCCCCACCCCCCCCCCCCCCCACCCCCCCCCCCCCCCACCCCCCCCCCCCCCCACCCCCCCCCCCCCCCACCCCCCCCCCCCCCCACCCCCCCCCCCCCCCACCCCCCCCCCCCCCCACCCCCCCCCCCCCCCACCCCCCCCCCCCCCCACCCCCCCCCCCCCCCACCCCCCCCCCCCCCCACCCCCCCCCCCCCCCACCCCCCCCCCCCCCCACCCCCCCCCCCCCCCACCCCCCCCCCCCCCCACCCCCCCCCCCCCCCACCCCCCCCCCCCCCCACCCCCCCCCCCCCCCACCCCCCCCCCCCCCCACCCCCCCCCCCCCCCACCCCCCCCCCCCCCCACCCCCCCCCCCCCCCACCCCCCCCCCCCCCCACCCCCCCCCCCCCCCACCCCCCCCCCCCCCCACCCCCCCCCCCCCCCACCCCCCCCCCCCCCCACCCCCCCCCCCCCCCACCCCCCCCCCCCCCCACCCCCCCCCCCCCCCACCCCCCCCCCCCCCCACCCCCCCCCCCCCCCACCCCCCCCCCCCCCCACCCCCCCCCCCCCCCACCCCCCCCCCCCCCCACCCCCCCCCCCCCCCACCCCCCCCCCCCCCCACCCCCCCCCCCCCCCACCCCCCCCCCCCCCCACCCCCCCCCCCCCCCACCCCCCCCCCCCCCCACCCCCCCCCCCCCCCACCCCCCCCCCCCCCCACCCCCCCCCCCCCCCACCCCCCCCCCCCCCCACCCCCCCCCCCCCCCACCCCCCCCCCCCCCCACCCCCCCCCCCCCCCACCCCCCCCCCCCCCCACCCCCCCCCCCCCCCACCCCCCCCCCCCCCCACCCCCCCCCCCCCCCACCCCCCCCCCCCCCCACCCCCCCCCCCCCCCACCCCCCCCCCCCCCCACCCCCCCCCCCCCCCACCCCCCCCCCCCCCCACCCCCCCCCCCCCCCACCCCCCCCCCCCCCCACCCCCCCCCCCCCCCACCCCCCCCCCCCCCCACCCCCCCCCCCCCCCACCCCCCCCCCCCCCCACCCCCCCCCCCCCCCACCCCCCCCCCCCCCCACCCCCCCCCCCCCCCACCCCCCCCCCCCCCCACCCCCCCCCCCCCCCACCCCCCCCCCCCCCCACCCCCCCCCCCCCCCACCCCCCCCCCCCCCCACCCCCCCCCCCCCCCACCCCCCCCCCCCCCCACCCCCCCCCCCCCCCACCCCCCCCCCCCCCCACCCCCCCCCCCCCCCACCCCCCCCCCCCCCCACCCCCCCCCCCCCCCACCCCCCCCCCCCCCCACCCCCCCCCCCCCCCACCCCCCCCCCCCCCCACCCCCCCCCCCCCCCACCCCCCCCCCCCCCCACCCCCCCCCCCCCCCACCCCCCCCCCCCCCCACCCCCCCCCCCCCCCACCCCCCCCCCCCCCCACCCCCCCCCCCCCCCACCCCCCCCCCCCCCCACCCCCCCCCCCCCCCACCCCCCCCCCCCCCCACCCCCCCCCCCCCCCACCCCCCCCCCCCCCCACCCCCCCCCCCCCCCACCCCCCCCCCCCCCCACCCCCCCCCCCCCCCACCCCCCCCCCCCCCCACCCCCCCCCCCCCCCACCCCCCCCCCCCCCCACCCCCCCCCCCCCCCACCCCCCCCCCCCCCCACCCCCCCCCCCCCCCACCCCCCCCCCCCCCCACCCCCCCCCCCCCCCACCCCCCCCCCCCCCCACCCCCCCCCCCCCCCACCCCCCCCCCCCCCCACCCCCCCCCCCCCCCACCCCCCCCCCCCCCCACCCCCCCCCCCCCCCACCCCCCCCCCCCCCCACCCCCCCCCCCCCCCACCCCCCCCCCCCCCCACCCCCCCCCCCCCCCACCCCCCCCCCCCCCCACCCCCCCCCCCCCCCACCCCCCCCCCCCCCCACCCCCCCCCCCCCCCACCCCCCCCCCCCCCCACCCCCCCCCCCCCCCACCCCCCCCCCCCCCCACCCCCCCCCCCCCCCACCCCCCCCCCCCCCCACCCCCCCCCCCCCCCACCCCCCCCCCCCCCCACCCCCCCCCCCCCCCACCCCCCCCCCCCCCCACCCCCCCCCCCCCCCACCCCCCCCCCCCCCCACCCCCCCCCCCCCCCACCCCCCCCCCCCCCCACCCCCCCCCCCCCCCACCCCCCCCCCCCCCCACCCCCCCCCCCCCCCACCCCCCCCCCCCCCCACCCCCCCCCCCCCCCACCCCCCCCCCCCCCCACCCCCCCCCCCCCCCACCCCCCCCCCCCCCCACCCCCCCCCCCCCCCACCCCCCCCCCCCCCCACCCCCCCCCCCCCCCACCCCCCCCCCCCCCCACCCCCCCCCCCCCCCACCCCCCCCCCCCCCCACCCCCCCCCCCCCCCACCCCCCCCCCCCCCCACCCCCCCCCCCCCCCACCCCCCCCCCCCCCCACCCCCCCCCCCCCCCACCCCCCCCCCCCCCCACCCCCCCCCCCCCCCACCCCCCCCCCCCCCCACCCCCCCCCCCCCCCACCCCCCCCCCCCCCCACCCCCCCCCCCCCCCACCCCCCCCCCCCCCCACCCCCCCCCCCCCCCACCCCCCCCCCCCCCCACCCCCCCCCCCCCCCACCCCCCCCCCCCCCCACCCCCCCCCCCCCCCACCCCCCCCCCCCCCCACCCCCCCCCCCCCCCACCCCCCCCCCCCCCCACCCCCCCCCCCCCCCACCCCCCCCCCCCCCCACCCCCCCCCCCCCCCACCCCCCCCCCCCCCCACCCCCCCCCCCCCCCACCCCCCCCCCCCCCCACCCCCCCCCCCCCCCACCCCCCCCCCCCCCCACCCCCCCCCCCCCCCACCCCCCCCCCCCCCCACCCCCCCCCCCCCCCACCCCCCCCCCCCCCCACCCCCCCCCCCCCCCACCCCCCCCCCCCCCCACCCCCCCCCCCCCCCACCCCCCCCCCCCCCCACCCCCCCCCCCCCCCACCCCCCCCCCCCCCCACCCCCCCCCCCCCCCACCCCCCCCCCCCCCCACCCCCCCCCCCCCCCACCCCCCCCCCCCCCCACCCCCCCCCCCCCCCACCCCCCCCCCCCCCCACCCCCCCCCCCCCCCACCCCCCCCCCCCCCCACCCCCCCCCCCCCCCACCCCCCCCCCCCCCCACCCCCCCCCCCCCCCACCCCCCCCCCCCCCCACCCCCCCCCCCCCCCACCCCCCCCCCCCCCCACCCCCCCCCCCCCCCACCCCCCCCCCCCCCCACCCCCCCCCCCCCCCACCCCCCCCCCCCCCCACCCCCCCCCCCCCCCACCCCCCCCCCCCCCCACCCCCCCCCCCCCCCACCCCCCCCCCCCCCCACCCCCCCCCCCCCCCACCCCCCCCCCCCCCCACCCCCCCCCCCCCCCACCCCCCCCCCCCCCCACCCCCCCCCCCCCCCACCCCCCCCCCCCCCCACCCCCCCCCCCCCCCACCCCCCCCCCCCCCCACCCCCCCCCCCCCCCACCCCCCCCCCCCCCCACCCCCCCCCCCCCCCACCCCCCCCCCCCCCCACCCCCCCCCCCCCCCACCCCCCCCCCCCCCCACCCCCCCCCCCCCCCACCCCCCCCCCCCCCCACCCCCCCCCCCCCCCACCCCCCCCCCCCCCCACCCCCCCCCCCCCCCACCCCCCCCCCCCCCCACCCCCCCCCCCCCCCACCCCCCCCCCCCCCCACCCCCCCCCCCCCCCACCCCCCCCCCCCCCCACCCCCCCCCCCCCCCACCCCCCCCCCCCCCCACCCCCCCCCCCCCCCACCCCCCCCCCCCCCCACCCCCCCCCCCCCCCACCCCCCCCCCCCCCCACCCCCCCCCCCCCCCACCCCCCCCCCCCCCCACCCCCCCCCCCCCCCACCCCCCCCCCCCCCCACCCCCCCCCCCCCCCACCCCCCCCCCCCCCCACCCCCCCCCCCCCCCACCCCCCCCCCCCCCCACCCCCCCCCCCCCCCACCCCCCCCCCCCCCCACCCCCCCCCCCCCCCACCCCCCCCCCCCCCCACCCCCCCCCCCCCCCACCCCCCCCCCCCCCCACCCCCCCCCCCCCCCACCCCCCCCCCCCCCCACCCCCCCCCCCCCCCACCCCCCCCCCCCCCCACCCCCCCCCCCCCCCACCCCCCCCCCCCCCCACCCCCCCCCCCCCCCACCCCCCCCCCCCCCCACCCCCCCCCCCCCCCACCCCCCCCCCCCCCCACCCCCCCCCCCCCCCACCCCCCCCCCCCCCCACCCCCCCCCCCCCCCACCCCCCCCCCCCCCCACCCCCCCCCCCCCCCACCCCCCCCCCCCCCCACCCCCCCCCCCCCCCACCCCCCCCCCCCCCCACCCCCCCCCCCCCCCACCCCCCCCCCCCCCCACCCCCCCCCCCCCCCACCCCCCCCCCCCCCCACCCCCCCCCCCCCCCACCCCCCCCCCCCCCCACCCCCCCCCCCCCCCACCCCCCCCCCCCCCCACCCCCCCCCCCCCCCACCCCCCCCCCCCCCCACCCCCCCCCCCCCCCACCCCCCCCCCCCCCCACCCCCCCCCCCCCCCACCCCCCCCCCCCCCCACCCCCCCCCCCCCCCACCCCCCCCCCCCCCCACCCCCCCCCCCCCCCACCCCCCCCCCCCCCCACCCCCCCCCCCCCCCACCCCCCCCCCCCCCCACCCCCCCCCCCCCCCACCCCCCCCCCCCCCCACCCCCCCCCCCCCCCACCCCCCCCCCCCCCCACCCCCCCCCCCCCCCACCCCCCCCCCCCCCCACCCCCCCCCCCCCCCACCCCCCCCCCCCCCCACCCCCCCCCCCCCCCACCCCCCCCCCCCCCCACCCCCCCCCCCCCCCACCCCCCCCCCCCCCCACCCCCCCCCCCCCCCACCCCCCCCCCCCCCCACCCCCCCCCCCCCCCACCCCCCCCCCCCCCCACCCCCCCCCCCCCCCACCCCCCCCCCCCCCCACCCCCCCCCCCCCCCACCCCCCCCCCCCCCCACCCCCCCCCCCCCCCACCCCCCCCCCCCCCCACCCCCCCCCCCCCCCACCCCCCCCCCCCCCCACCCCCCCCCCCCCCCACCCCCCCCCCCCCCCACCCCCCCCCCCCCCCACCCCCCCCCCCCCCCACCCCCCCCCCCCCCCACCCCCCCCCCCCCCCACCCCCCCCCCCCCCCACCCCCCCCCCCCCCCACCCCCCCCCCCCCCCACCCCCCCCCCCCCCCACCCCCCCCCCCCCCCACCCCCCCCCCCCCCCACCCCCCCCCCCCCCCACCCCCCCCCCCCCCCACCCCCCCCCCCCCCCACCCCCCCCCCCCCCCACCCCCCCCCCCCCCCACCCCCCCCCCCCCCCACCCCCCCCCCCCCCCACCCCCCCCCCCCCCCACCCCCCCCCCCCCCCACCCCCCCCCCCCCCCACCCCCCCCCCCCCCCACCCCCCCCCCCCCCCACCCCCCCCCCCCCCCACCCCCCCCCCCCCCCACCCCCCCCCCCCCCCACCCCCCCCCCCCCCCACCCCCCCCCCCCCCCACCCCCCCCCCCCCCCACCCCCCCCCCCCCCCACCCCCCCCCCCCCCCACCCCCCCCCCCCCCCACCCCCCCCCCCCCCCACCCCCCCCCCCCCCCACCCCCCCCCCCCCCCACCCCCCCCCCCCCCCACCCCCCCCCCCCCCCACCCCCCCCCCCCCCCACCCCCCCCCCCCCCCACCCCCCCCCCCCCCCACCCCCCCCCCCCCCCACCCCCCCCCCCCCCCACCCCCCCCCCCCCCCACCCCCCCCCCCCCCCACCCCCCCCCCCCCCCACCCCCCCCCCCCCCCACCCCCCCCCCCCCCCACCCCCCCCCCCCCCCACCCCCCCCCCCCCCCACCCCCCCCCCCCCCCACCCCCCCCCCCCCCCACCCCCCCCCCCCCCCACCCCCCCCCCCCCCCACCCCCCCCCCCCCCCACCCCCCCCCCCCCCCACCCCCCCCCCCCCCCACCCCCCCCCCCCCCCACCCCCCCCCCCCCCCACCCCCCCCCCCCCCCACCCCCCCCCCCCCCCACCCCCCCCCCCCCCCACCCCCCCCCCCCCCCACCCCCCCCCCCCCCCACCCCCCCCCCCCCCCACCCCCCCCCCCCCCCACCCCCCCCCCCCCCCACCCCCCCCCCCCCCCACCCCCCCCCCCCCCCACCCCCCCCCCCCCCCACCCCCCCCCCCCCCCACCCCCCCCCCCCCCCACCCCCCCCCCCCCCCACCCCCCCCCCCCCCCACCCCCCCCCCCCCCCACCCCCCCCCCCCCCCACCCCCCCCCCCCCCCACCCCCCCCCCCCCCCACCCCCCCCCCCCCCCACCCCCCCCCCCCCCCACCCCCCCCCCCCCCCACCCCCCCCCCCCCCCACCCCCCCCCCCCCCCACCCCCCCCCCCCCCCACCCCCCCCCCCCCCCACCCCCCCCCCCCCCCACCCCCCCCCCCCCCCACCCCCCCCCCCCCCCACCCCCCCCCCCCCCCACCCCCCCCCCCCCCCACCCCCCCCCCCCCCCACCCCCCCCCCCCCCCACCCCCCCCCCCCCCCACCCCCCCCCCCCCCCACCCCCCCCCCCCCCCACCCCCCCCCCCCCCCACCCCCCCCCCCCCCCACCCCCCCCCCCCCCCACCCCCCCCCCCCCCCACCCCCCCCCCCCCCCACCCCCCCCCCCCCCCACCCCCCCCCCCCCCCACCCCCCCCCCCCCCCACCCCCCCCCCCCCCCACCCCCCCCCCCCCCCACCCCCCCCCCCCCCCACCCCCCCCCCCCCCCACCCCCCCCCCCCCCCACCCCCCCCCCCCCCCACCCCCCCCCCCCCCCACCCCCCCCCCCCCCCACCCCCCCCCCCCCCCACCCCCCCCCCCCCCCACCCCCCCCCCCCCCCACCCCCCCCCCCCCCCACCCCCCCCCCCCCCCACCCCCCCCCCCCCCCACCCCCCCCCCCCCCCACCCCCCCCCCCCCCCACCCCCCCCCCCCCCCACCCCCCCCCCCCCCCACCCCCCCCCCCCCCCACCCCCCCCCCCCCCCACCCCCCCCCCCCCCCACCCCCCCCCCCCCCCACCCCCCCCCCCCCCCACCCCCCCCCCCCCCCACCCCCCCCCCCCCCCACCCCCCCCCCCCCCCACCCCCCCCCCCCCCCACCCCCCCCCCCCCCCACCCCCCCCCCCCCCCACCCCCCCCCCCCCCCACCCCCCCCCCCCCCCACCCCCCCCCCCCCCCACCCCCCCCCCCCCCCACCCCCCCCCCCCCCCACCCCCCCCCCCCCCCACCCCCCCCCCCCCCCACCCCCCCCCCCCCCCACCCCCCCCCCCCCCCACCCCCCCCCCCCCCCACCCCCCCCCCCCCCCACCCCCCCCCCCCCCCACCCCCCCCCCCCCCCACCCCCCCCCCCCCCCACCCCCCCCCCCCCCCACCCCCCCCCCCCCCCACCCCCCCCCCCCCCCACCCCCCCCCCCCCCCACCCCCCCCCCCCCCCACCCCCCCCCCCCCCCACCCCCCCCCCCCCCCACCCCCCCCCCCCCCCACCCCCCCCCCCCCCCACCCCCCCCCCCCCCCACCCCCCCCCCCCCCCACCCCCCCCCCCCCCCACCCCCCCCCCCCCCCACCCCCCCCCCCCCCCACCCCCCCCCCCCCCCACCCCCCCCCCCCCCCACCCCCCCCCCCCCCCACCCCCCCCCCCCCCCACCCCCCCCCCCCCCCACCCCCCCCCCCCCCCACCCCCCCCCCCCCCCACCCCCCCCCCCCCCCACCCCCCCCCCCCCCCACCCCCCCCCCCCCCCACCCCCCCCCCCCCCCACCCCCCCCCCCCCCCACCCCCCCCCCCCCCCACCCCCCCCCCCCCCCACCCCCCCCCCCCCCCACCCCCCCCCCCCCCCACCCCCCCCCCCCCCCACCCCCCCCCCCCCCCACCCCCCCCCCCCCCCACCCCCCCCCCCCCCCACCCCCCCCCCCCCCCACCCCCCCCCCCCCCCACCCCCCCCCCCCCCCACCCCCCCCCCCCCCCACCCCCCCCCCCCCCCACCCCCCCCCCCCCCCACCCCCCCCCCCCCCCACCCCCCCCCCCCCCCACCCCCCCCCCCCCCCACCCCCCCCCCCCCCCACCCCCCCCCCCCCCCACCCCCCCCCCCCCCCACCCCCCCCCCCCCCCACCCCCCCCCCCCCCCACCCCCCCCCCCCCCCACCCCCCCCCCCCCCCACCCCCCCCCCCCCCCACCCCCCCCCCCCCCCACCCCCCCCCCCCCCCACCCCCCCCCCCCCCCACCCCCCCCCCCCCCCACCCCCCCCCCCCCCCACCCCCCCCCCCCCCCACCCCCCCCCCCCCCCACCCCCCCCCCCCCCCACCCCCCCCCCCCCCCACCCCCCCCCCCCCCCACCCCCCCCCCCCCCCACCCCCCCCCCCCCCCACCCCCCCCCCCCCCCACCCCCCCCCCCCCCCACCCCCCCCCCCCCCCACCCCCCCCCCCCCCCACCCCCCCCCCCCCCCACCCCCCCCCCCCCCCACCCCCCCCCCCCCCCACCCCCCCCCCCCCCCACCCCCCCCCCCCCCCACCCCCCCCCCCCCCCACCCCCCCCCCCCCCCACCCCCCCCCCCCCCCACCCCCCCCCCCCCCCACCCCCCCCCCCCCCCACCCCCCCCCCCCCCCACCCCCCCCCCCCCCCACCCCCCCCCCCCCCCACCCCCCCCCCCCCCCACCCCCCCCCCCCCCCACCCCCCCCCCCCCCCACCCCCCCCCCCCCCCACCCCCCCCCCCCCCCACCCCCCCCCCCCCCCACCCCCCCCCCCCCCCACCCCCCCCCCCCCCCACCCCCCCCCCCCCCCACCCCCCCCCCCCCCCACCCCCCCCCCCCCCCACCCCCCCCCCCCCCCACCCCCCCCCCCCCCCACCCCCCCCCCCCCCCACCCCCCCCCCCCCCCACCCCCCCCCCCCCCCACCCCCCCCCCCCCCCACCCCCCCCCCCCCCCACCCCCCCCCCCCCCCACCCCCCCCCCCCCCCACCCCCCCCCCCCCCCACCCCCCCCCCCCCCCACCCCCCCCCCCCCCCACCCCCCCCCCCCCCCACCCCCCCCCCCCCCCACCCCCCCCCCCCCCCACCCCCCCCCCCCCCCACCCCCCCCCCCCCCCACCCCCCCCCCCCCCCACCCCCCCCCCCCCCCACCCCCCCCCCCCCCCACCCCCCCCCCCCCCCACCCCCCCCCCCCCCCACCCCCCCCCCCCCCCACCCCCCCCCCCCCCCACCCCCCCCCCCCCCCACCCCCCCCCCCCCCCACCCCCCCCCCCCCCCACCCCCCCCCCCCCCCACCCCCCCCCCCCCCCACCCCCCCCCCCCCCCACCCCCCCCCCCCCCCACCCCCCCCCCCCCCCACCCCCCCCCCCCCCCACCCCCCCCCCCCCCCACCCCCCCCCCCCCCCACCCCCCCCCCCCCCCACCCCCCCCCCCCCCCACCCCCCCCCCCCCCCACCCCCCCCCCCCCCCACCCCCCCCCCCCCCCACCCCCCCCCCCCCCCACCCCCCCCCCCCCCCACCCCCCCCCCCCCCCACCCCCCCCCCCCCCCACCCCCCCCCCCCCCCACCCCCCCCCCCCCCCACCCCCCCCCCCCCCCACCCCCCCCCCCCCCCACCCCCCCCCCCCCCCACCCCCCCCCCCCCCCACCCCCCCCCCCCCCCACCCCCCCCCCCCCCCACCCCCCCCCCCCCCCACCCCCCCCCCCCCCCACCCCCCCCCCCCCCCACCCCCCCCCCCCCCCACCCCCCCCCCCCCCCACCCCCCCCCCCCCCCACCCCCCCCCCCCCCCACCCCCCCCCCCCCCCACCCCCCCCCCCCCCCACCCCCCCCCCCCCCCACCCCCCCCCCCCCCCACCCCCCCCCCCCCCCACCCCCCCCCCCCCCCACCCCCCCCCCCCCCCACCCCCCCCCCCCCCCACCCCCCCCCCCCCCCACCCCCCCCCCCCCCCACCCCCCCCCCCCCCCACCCCCCCCCCCCCCCACCCCCCCCCCCCCCCACCCCCCCCCCCCCCCACCCCCCCCCCCCCCCACCCCCCCCCCCCCCCACCCCCCCCCCCCCCCACCCCCCCCCCCCCCCACCCCCCCCCCCCCCCACCCCCCCCCCCCCCCACCCCCCCCCCCCCCCACCCCCCCCCCCCCCCACCCCCCCCCCCCCCCACCCCCCCCCCCCCCCACCCCCCCCCCCCCCCACCCCCCCCCCCCCCCACCCCCCCCCCCCCCCACCCCCCCCCCCCCCCACCCCCCCCCCCCCCCACCCCCCCCCCCCCCCACCCCCCCCCCCCCCCACCCCCCCCCCCCCCCACCCCCCCCCCCCCCCACCCCCCCCCCCCCCCACCCCCCCCCCCCCCCACCCCCCCCCCCCCCCACCCCCCCCCCCCCCCACCCCCCCCCCCCCCCACCCCCCCCCCCCCCCACCCCCCCCCCCCCCCACCCCCCCCCCCCCCCACCCCCCCCCCCCCCCACCCCCCCCCCCCCCCACCCCCCCCCCCCCCCACCCCCCCCCCCCCCCACCCCCCCCCCCCCCCACCCCCCCCCCCCCCCACCCCCCCCCCCCCCCACCCCCCCCCCCCCCCACCCCCCCCCCCCCCCACCCCCCCCCCCCCCCACCCCCCCCCCCCCCCACCCCCCCCCCCCCCCACCCCCCCCCCCCCCCACCCCCCCCCCCCCCCACCCCCCCCCCCCCCCACCCCCCCCCCCCCCCACCCCCCCCCCCCCCCACCCCCCCCCCCCCCCACCCCCCCCCCCCCCCACCCCCCCCCCCCCCCACCCCCCCCCCCCCCCACCCCCCCCCCCCCCCACCCCCCCCCCCCCCCACCCCCCCCCCCCCCCACCCCCCCCCCCCCCCACCCCCCCCCCCCCCCACCCCCCCCCCCCCCCACCCCCCCCCCCCCCCACCCCCCCCCCCCCCCACCCCCCCCCCCCCCCACCCCCCCCCCCCCCCACCCCCCCCCCCCCCCACCCCCCCCCCCCCCCACCCCCCCCCCCCCCCACCCCCCCCCCCCCCCACCCCCCCCCCCCCCCACCCCCCCCCCCCCCCACCCCCCCCCCCCCCCACCCCCCCCCCCCCCCACCCCCCCCCCCCCCCACCCCCCCCCCCCCCCACCCCCCCCCCCCCCCACCCCCCCCCCCCCCCACCCCCCCCCCCCCCCACCCCCCCCCCCCCCCACCCCCCCCCCCCCCCACCCCCCCCCCCCCCCACCCCCCCCCCCCCCCACCCCCCCCCCCCCCCACCCCCCCCCCCCCCCACCCCCCCCCCCCCCCACCCCCCCCCCCCCCCACCCCCCCCCCCCCCCACCCCCCCCCCCCCCCACCCCCCCCCCCCCCCACCCCCCCCCCCCCCCACCCCCCCCCCCCCCCACCCCCCCCCCCCCCCACCCCCCCCCCCCCCCACCCCCCCCCCCCCCCACCCCCCCCCCCCCCCACCCCCCCCCAGAGACACTTGTATACTCTGTCTCTGTCCCTAACCTGGGATTTATGTGTTTTGCCCTCTAGCCTTTTGTAGACACTATCACTTATCACATTGCTATGCTCCTCGCTTGTATGTGGTTGATTTAGAAAAACCTCTCTCTGTGTCTGCATCCCCATGGACTCTG
>NC_059432.1:624110-674163 GCF_021028975.2 Sphaerodactylus townsendi | reverse complement strand
CAAGAGGAGGTGAGGAAAATTCCTGCACCTGAACCAAGCTTCTTAGGAGGTGGGGGGGGGGGGGGTGGGGGGGGGGGGGGGTGGGGGGGGGGGGGGGTGGGGGGGGGGGGGGGTGGGGGGGGGGGGGGGTGGGGGGGGGGGGGGGTGGGGGCGGAGTGGGGTGGGGGGGGGGGGGGGTGGGGGGGGGGGGGGGTGGGGGGGGGGGGGGGTGGGGGGGGGGGGGGGTGGGGGGGGGGGGGGGTGGGGGGGGGGGGGGGTGGGGGGGGGGGGGGGTGGGGGGGGGGGGGGGTGGGGGGGGGGGGGGGTGGGGGGGGGGGGGGGTGGGGGGGGGGGGGGGTGGGGGGGGGGGGGGGTGGGGGGGGGGGGGGGTGGGGGGGGGGGGGGGTGGGGGGGGGGGGGGGTGGGGGGGGGGGGGGGTGGGGGGGGGGGGGGGTGGGGGGGGGGGGGGGTGGGGGGGGGGGGGGGTGGGGGGGGGGGGGGGTGGGGGGGGGGGGGGGTGGGGGGGGGGGGGGGTGGGGGGGGGGGGGGGTGGGGGGGGGGGGGGGTGGGGGGGGGGGGGGGTGGGGGGGGGGGGGGGTGGGGGGGGGGGGGGGTGGGGGGGGGGGGGGGTGGGGGGGGGGGGGGGTGGGGGGGGGGGGGGGTGGGGGGGGGGGGGGGTGGGGGGGGGGGGGGGTGGGGGGGGGGGGGGGTGGGGGGGGGGGGGGGTGGGGGGGGGGGGGGGTGGGGGGGGGGGGGGGTGGGGGGGGGGGGGGGTGGGGGGGGGGGGGGGTGGGGGGGGGGGGGGGTGGGGGGGGGGGGGGGTGGGGGGGGGGGGGGGTGGGGGGGGGGGGGGGTGGGGGGGGGGGGGGGTGGGGGGGGGGGGGGGTGGGGGGGGGGGGGGGTGGGGGGGGGGGGGGGTGGGGGGGGGGGGGGGTGGGGGGGGGGGGGGGTGGGGGGGGGGGGGGGTGGGGGGGGGGGGGGGTGGGGGGGGGGGGGGGTGGGGGGGGGGGGGGGTGGGGGGGGGGGGGGGTGGGGGGGGGGGGGGGTGGGGGGGGGGGGGGGTGGGGGGGGGGGGGGGTGGGGGGGGGGGGGGGTGGGGGGGGGGGGGGGTGGGGGGGGGGGGGGGTGGGGGGGGGGGGGGGTGGGGGGGGGGGGGGGTGGGGGGGGGGGGGGGTGGGGGGGGGGGGGGGTGGGGGGGGGGGGGGGTGGGGGGGGGGGGGGGTGGGGGGGGGGGGGGGTGGGGGGGGGGGGGGGTGGGGGGGGGGGGGGGTGGGGGGGGGGGGGGGTGGGGGGGGGGGGGGGTGGGGGGGGGGGGGGGTGGGGGGGGGGGGGGGTGGGGGGGGGGGGGGGTGGGGGGGGGGGGGGGTGGGGGGGGGGGGGGGTGGGGGGGGGGGGGGGTGGGGGGGGGGGGGGGTGGGGGGGGGGGGGGGTGGGGGGGGGGGGGGGTGGGGGGGGGGGGGGGTGGGGGGGGGGGGGGGTGGGGGGGGGGGGGGGTGGGGGGGGGGGGGGGTGGGGGGGGGGGGGGGTGGGGGGGGGGGGGGGTGGGGGGGGGGGGGGGTGGGGGGGGGGGGGGGTGGGGGGGGGGGGGGGTGGGGGGGGGGGGGGGTGGGGGGGGGGGGGGGTGGGGGGGGGGGGGGGTGGGGGGGGGGGGGGGTGGGGGGGGGGGGGGGTGGGGGGGGGGGGGGGTGGGGGGGGGGGGGGGTGGGGGGGGGGGGGGGTGGGGGGGGGGGGGGGTGGGGGGGGGGGGGGGTGGGGGGGGGGGGGGGTGGGGGGGGGGGGGGGTGGGGGGGGGGGGGGGTGGGGGGGGGGGGGGGTGGGGGGGGGGGGGGGTGGGGGGGGGGGGGGGTGGGGGGGGGGGGGGGTGGGGGGGGGGGGGGGTGGGGGGGGGGGGGGGTGGGGGGGGGGGGGGGTGGGGGGGGGGGGGGGTGGGGGGGGGGGGGGGTGGGGGGGGGGGGGGGTGGGGGGGGGGGGGGGTGGGGGGGGGGGGGGGTGGGGGGGGGGGGGGGTGGGGGGGGGGGGGGGTGGGGGGGGGGGGGGGTGGGGGGGGGGGGGGGTGGGGGGGGGGGGGGGTGGGGGGGGGGGGGGGTGGGGGGGGGGGGGGGTGGGGGGGGGGGGGGGTGGGGGGGGGGGGGGGTGGGGGGGGGGGGGGGTGGGGGGGGGGGGGGGTGGGGGGGGGGGGGGGTGGGGGGGGGGGGGGGTGGGGGGGGGGGGGGGTGGGGGGGGGGGGGGGTGGGGGGGGGGGGGGGTGGGGGGGGGGGGGGGTGGGGGGGGGGGGGGGTGGGGGGGGGGGGGGGTGGGGGGGGGGGGGGGTGGGGGGGGGGGGGGGTGGGGGGGGGGGGGGGTGGGGGGGGGGGGGGGTGGGGGGGGGGGGGGGTGGGGGGGGGGGGGGGTGGGGGGGGGGGGGGGTGGGGGGGGGGGGGGGTGGGGGGGGGGGGGGGTGGGGGGGGGGGGGGGTGGGGGGGGGGGGGGGTGGGGGGGGGGGGGGGTGGGGGGGGGGGGGGGTGGGGGGGGGGGGGGGTGGGGGGGGGGGGGGGTGGGGGGGGGGGGGGGTGGGGGGGGGGGGGGGTGGGGGGGGGGGGGGGTGGGGGGGGGGGGGGGTGGGGGGGGGGGGGGGTGGGGGGGGGGGGGGGTGGGGGGGGGGGGGGGTGGGGGGGGGGGGGGGTGGGGGGGGGGGGGGGTGGGGGGGGGGGGGGGTGGGGGGGGGGGGGGGTGGGGGGGGGGGGGGGTGGGGGGGGGGGGGGGTGGGGGGGGGGGGGGGTGGGGGGGGGGGGGGGTGGGGGGGGGGGGGGGTGGGGGGGGGGGGGGGTGGGGGGGGGGGGGGGTGGGGGGGGGGGGGGGTGGGGGGGGGGGGGGGTGGGGGGGGGGGGGGGTGGGGGGGGGGGGGGGTGGGGGGGGGGGGGGGTGGGGGGGGGGGGGGGTGGGGGGGGGGGGGGGTGGGGGGGGGGGGGGGTGGGGGGGGGGGGGGGTGGGGGGGGGGGGGGGTGGGGGGGGGGGGGGGTGGGGGGGGGGGGGGGTGGGGGGGGGGGGGGGTGGGGGGGGGGGGGGGTGGGGGGGGGGGGGGGTGGGGGGGGGGGGGGGTGGGGGGGGGGGGGGGTGGGGGGGGGGGGGGGTGGGGGGGGGGGGGGGTGGGGGGGGGGGGGGGTGGGGGGGGGGGGGGGTGGGGGGGGGGGGGGGTGGGGGGGGGGGGGGGTGGGGGGGGGGGGGGGTGGGGGGGGGGGGGGGTGGGGGGGGGGGGGGGTGGGGGGGGGGGGGGGTGGGGGGGGGGGGGGGTGGGGGGGGGGGGGGGTGGGGGGGGGGGGGGGTGGGGGGGGGGGGGGGTGGGGGGGGGGGGGGGTGGGGGGGGGGGGGGGTGGGGGGGGGGGGGGGTGGGGGGGGGGGGGGGTGGGGGGGGGGGGGGGTGGGGGGGGGGGGGGGTGGGGGGGGGGGGGGGTGGGGGGGGGGGGGGGTGGGGGGGGGGGGGGGTGGGGGGGGGGGGGGGTGGGGGGGGGGGGGGGTGGGGGGGGGGGGGGGTGGGGGGGGGGGGGGGTGGGGGGGGGGGGGGGTGGGGGGGGGGGGGGGTGGGGGGGGGGGGGGGTGGGGGGGGGGGGGGGTGGGGGGGGGGGGGGGTGGGGGGGGGGGGGGGTGGGGGGGGGGGGGGGTGGGGGGGGGGGGGGGTGGGGGGGGGGGGGGGTGGGGGGGGGGGGGGGTGGGGGGGGGGGGGGGTGGGGGGGGGGGGGGGTGGGGGGGGGGGGGGGTGGGGGGGGGGGGGGGTGGGGGGGGGGGGGGGTGGGGGGGGGGGGGGGTGGGGGGGGGGGGGGGTGGGGGGGGGGGGGGGTGGGGGGGGGGGGGGGTGGGGGGGGGGGGGGGTGGGGGGGGGGGGGGGTGGGGGGGGGGGGGGGTGGGGGGGGGGGGGGGTGGGGGGGGGGGGGGGTGGGGGGGGGGGGGGGTGGGGGGGGGGGGGGGTGGGGGGGGGGGGGGGTGGGGGGGGGGGGGGGTGGGGGGGGGGGGGGGTGGGGGGGGGGGGGGGTGGGGGGGGGGGGGGGTGGGGGGGGGGGGGGGTGGGGGGGGGGGGGGGTGGGGGGGGGGGGGGGTGGGGGGGGGGGGGGGTGGGGGGGGGGGGGGGTGGGGGGGGGGGGGGGTGGGGGGGGGGGGGGGTGGGGGGGGGGGGGGGTGGGGGGGGGGGGGGGTGGGGGGGGGGGGGGGTGGGGGGGGGGGGGGGTGGGGGGGGGGGGGGGTGGGGGGGGGGGGGGGTGGGGGGGGGGGGGGGTGGGGGGGGGGGGGGGTGGGGGGGGGGGGGGGTGGGGGGGGGGGGGGGTGGGGGGGGGGGGGGGTGGGGGGGGGGGGGGGTGGGGGGGGGGGGGGGTGGGGGGGGGGGGGGGTGGGGGGGGGGGGGGGTGGGGGGGGGGGGGGGTGGGGGGGGGGGGGGGTGGGGGGGGGGGGGGGTGGGGGGGGGGGGGGGTGGGGGGGGGGGGGGGTGGGGGGGGGGGGGGGTGGGGGGGGGGGGGGGTGGGGGGGGGGGGGGGTGGGGGGGGGGGGGGGTGGGGGGGGGGGGGGGTGGGGGGGGGGGGGGGTGGGGGGGGGGGGGGGTGGGGGGGGGGGGGGGTGGGGGGGGGGGGGGGTGGGGGGGGGGGGGGGTGGGGGGGGGGGGGGGTGGGGGGGGGGGGGGGTGGGGGGGGGGGGGGGTGGGGGGGGGGGGGGGTGGGGGGGGGGGGGGGTGGGGGGGGGGGGGGGTGGGGGGGGGGGGGGGTGGGGGGGGGGGGGGGTGGGGGGGGGGGGGGGTGGGGGGGGGGGGGGGTGGGGGGGGGGGGGGGTGGGGGGGGGGGGGGGTGGGGGGGGGGGGGGGTGGGGGGGGGGGGGGGTGGGGGGGGGGGGGGGTGGGGGGGGGGGGGGGTGGGGGGGGGGGGGGGTGGGGGGGGGGGGGGGTGGGGGGGGGGGGGGGTGGGGGGGGGGGGGGGTGGGGGGGGGGGGGGGTGGGGGGGGGGGGGGGTGGGGGGGGGGGGGGGTGGGGGGGGGGGGGGGTGGGGGGGGGGGGGGGTGGGGGGGGGGGGGGGTGGGGGGGGGGGGGGGTGGGGGGGGGGGGGGGTGGGGGGGGGGGGGGGTGGGGGGGGGGGGGG
Organism: Sphaerodactylus townsendi; assembly: GCF_021028975.2. NCBI lineage: Eukaryota > Metazoa > Chordata > Lepidosauria > Squamata > Sphaerodactylidae > Sphaerodactylus > Sphaerodactylus townsendi. The sequence goes on along the minus strand of NC_059432.1, from coordinate 669,091 downwards.
GTGGGGGGGGGGGGGGGTGGGGGGGGGGGGGGGTGGGGGGGGGGGGGGGTGGGGGGGGGGGGGGGTGGGGGGGGGGGGGGGTGGGGGGGGGGGGGGGTGGGGGGGGGGGGGGGTGGGGGGGGGGGGGGGTGGGGGGGGGGGGGGGTGGGGGGGGGGGGGGGTGGGGGGGGGGGGGGGTGGGGGGGGGGGGGGGTGGGGGGGGGGGGGGGTGGGGGGGGGGGGGGGTGGGGGGGGGGGGGGGTGGGGGGGGGGGGGGGTGGGGGGGGGGGGGGGTGGGGGGGGGGGGGGGTGGGGGGGGGGGGGGGTGGGGGGGGGGGGGGGTGGGGGGGGGGGGGGGTGGGGGGGGGGGGGGGTGGGGGGGGGGGGGGGTGGGGGGGGGGGGGGGTGGGGGGGGGGGGGGGTGGGGGGGGGGGGGGGTGGGGGGGGGGGGGGGTGGGGGGGGGGGGGGGTGGGGGGGGGGGGGGGTGGGGGGGGGGGGGGGTGGGGGGGGGGGGGGGTGGGGGGGGGGGGGGGTGGGGGGGGGGGGGGGTGGGGGGGGGGGGGGGTGGGGGGGGGGGGGGGTGGGGGGGGGGGGGGGTGGGGGGGGGGGGGGGTGGGGGGGGGGGGGGGTGGGGGGGGGGGGGGGTGGGGGGGGGGGGGGGTGGGGGGGGGGGGGGGTGGGGGGGGGGGGGGGTGGGGGGGGGGGGGGGTGGGGGGGGGGGGGGGTGGGGGGGGGGGGGGGTGGGGGGGGGGGGGGGTGGGGGGGGGGGGGGGTGGGGGGGGGGGGGGGTGGGGGGGGGGGGGGGTGGGGGGGGGGGGGGGTGGGGGGGGGGGGGGGTGGGGGGGGGGGGGGGTGGGGGGGGGGGGGGGTGGGGGGGGGGGGGGGTGGGGGGGGGGGGGGGTGGGGGGGGGGGGGGGTGGGGGGGGGGGGGGGTGGGGGGGGGGGGGGGTGGGGGGGGGGGGGGGTGGGGGGGGGGGGGGGTGGGGGGGGGGGGGGGTGGGGGGGGGGGGGGGTGGGGGGGGGGGGGGGTGGGGGGGGGGGGGGGTGGGGGGGGGGGGGGGTGGGGGGGGGGGGGGGTGGGGGGGGGGGGGGGTGGGGGGGGGGGGGGGTGGGGGGGGGGGGGGGTGGGGGGGGGGGGGGGTGGGGGGGGGGGGGGGTGGGGGGGGGGGGGGGTGGGGGGGGGGGGGGGTGGGGGGGGGGGGGGGTGGGGGGGGGGGGGGGTGGGGGGGGGGGGGGGTGGGGGGGGGGGGGGGTGGGGGGGGGGGGGGGTGGGGGGGGGGGGGGGTGGGGGGGGGGGGGGGTGGGGGGGGGGGGGGGTGGGGGGGGGGGGGGGTGGGGGGGGGGGGGGGTGGGGGGGGGGGGGGGTGGGGGGGGGGGGGGGTGGGGGGGGGGGGGGGTGGGGGGGGGGGGGGGTGGGGGGGGGGGGGGGTGGGGGGGGGGGGGGGTGGGGGGGGGGGGGGGTGGGGGGGGGGGGGGGTGGGGGGGGGGGGGGGTGGGGGGGGGGGGGGGTGGGGGGGGGGGGGGGTGGGGGGGGGGGGGGGTGGGGGGGGGGGGGGGTGGGGGGGGGGGGGGGTGGGGGGGGGGGGGGGTGGGGGGGGGGGGGGGTGGGGGGGGGGGGGGGTGGGGGGGGGGGGGGGTGGGGGGGGGGGGGGGTGGGGGGGGGGGGGGGTGGGGGGGGGGGGGGGTGGGGGGGGGGGGGGGTGGGGGGGGGGGGGGGTGGGGGGGGGGGGGGGTGGGGGGGGGGGGGGGTGGGGGGGGGGGGGGGTGGGGGGGGGGGGGGGTGGGGGGGGGGGGGGGTGGGGGGGGGGGGGGGTGGGGGGGGGGGGGGGTGGGGGGGGGGGGGGGTGGGGGGGGGGGGGGGTGGGGGGGGGGGGGGGTGGGGGGGGGGGGGGGTGGGGGGGGGGGGGGGTGGGGGGGGGGGGGGGTGGGGGGGGGGGGGGGTGGGGGGGGGGGGGGGTGGGGGGGGGGGGGGGTGGGGGGGGGGGGGGGTGGGGGGGGGGGGGGGTGGGGGGGGGGGGGGGTGGGGGGGGGGGGGGGTGGGGGGGGGGGGGGGTGGGGGGGGGGGGGGGTGGGGGGGGGGGGGGGTGGGGGGGGGGGGGGGTGGGGGGGGGGGGGGGTGGGGGGGGGGGGGGGTGGGGGGGGGGGGGGGTGGGGGGGGGGGGGGGTGGGGGGGGGGGGGGGTGGGGGGGGGGGGGGGTGGGGGGGGGGGGGGGTGGGGGGGGGGGGGGGTGGGGGGGGGGGGGGGTGGGGGGGGGGGGGGGTGGGGGGGGGGGGGGGTGGGGGGGGGGGGGGGTGGGGGGGGGGGGGGGTGGGGGGGGGGGGGGGTGGGGGGGGGGGGGGGTGGGGGGGGGGGGGGGTGGGGGGGGGGGGGGGTGGGGGGGGGGGGGGGTGGGGGGGGGGGGGGGTGGGGGGGGGGGGGGGTGGGGGGGGGGGGGGGTGGGGGGGGGGGGGGGTGGGGGGGGGGGGGGGTGGGGGGGGGGGGGGGTGGGGGGGGGGGGGGGTGGGGGGGGGGGGGGGTGGGGGGGGGGGGGGGTGGGGGGGGGGGGGGGTGGGGGGGGGGGGGGGTGGGGGGGGGGGGGGGTGGGGGGGGGGGGGGGTGGGGGGGGGGGGGGGTGGGGGGGGGGGGGGGTGGGGGGGGGGGGGGGTGGGGGGGGGGGGGGGTGGGGGGGGGGGGGGGTGGGGGGGGGGGGGGGTGGGGGGGGGGGGGGGTGGGGGGGGGGGGGGGTGGGGGGGGGGGGGGGTGGGGGGGGGGGGGGGTGGGGGGGGGGGGGGGTGGGGGGGGGGGGGGGTGGGGGGGGGGGGGGGTGGGGGGGGGGGGGGGTGGGGGGGGGGGGGGGTGGGGGGGGGGGGGGGTGGGGGGGGGGGGGGGTGGGGGGGGGGGGGGGTGGGGGGGGGGGGGGGTGGGGGGGGGGGGGGGTGGGGGGGGGGGGGGGTGGGGGGGGGGGGGGGTGGGGGGGGGGGGGGGTGGGGGGGGGGGGGGGTGGGGGGGGGGGGGGGTGGGGGGGGGGGGGGGTGGGGGGGGGGGGGGGTGGGGGGGGGGGGGGGTGGGGGGGGGGGGGGGTGGGGGGGGGGGGGGGTGGGGGGGGGGGGGGGTGGGGGGGGGGGGGGGTGGGGGGGGGGGGGGGTGGGGGGGGGGGGGGGTGGGGGGGGGGGGGGGTGGGGGGGGGGGGGGGTGGGGGGGGGGGGGGGTGGGGGGGGGGGGGGGTGGGGGGGGGGGGGGGTGGGGGGGGGGGGGGGTGGGGGGGGGGGGGGGTGGGGGGGGGGGGGGGTGGGGGGGGGGGGGGGTGGGGGGGGGGGGGGGTGGGGGGGGGGGGGGGTGGGGGGGGGGGGGGGTGGGGGGGGGGGGGGGTGGGGGGGGGGGGGGGTGGGGGGGGGGGGGGGTGGGGGGGGGGGGGGGTGGGGGGGGGGGGGGGTGGGGGGGGGGGGGGGTGGGGGGGGGGGGGGGTGGGGGGGGGGGGGGGTGGGGGGGGGGGGGGGTGGGGGGGGGGGGGGGTGGGGGGGGGGGGGGGTGGGGGGGGGGGGGGGTGGGGGGGGGGGGGGGTGGGGGGGGGGGGGGGTGGGGGGGGGGGGGGGTGGGGGGGGGGGGGGGTGGGGGGGGGGGGGGGTGGGGGGGGGGGGGGGTGGGGGGGGGGGGGGGTGGGGGGGGGGGGGGGTGGGGGGGGGGGGGGGTGGGGGGGGGGGGGGGTGGGGGGGGGGGGGGGTGGGGGGGGGGGGGGGTGGGGGGGGGGGGGGGTGGGGGGGGGGGGGGGTGGGGGGGGGGGGGGGTGGGGGGGGGGGGGGGTGGGGGGGGGGGGGGGTGGGGGGGGGGGGGGGTGGGGGGGGGGGGGGGTGGGGGGGGGGGGGGGTGGGGGGGGGGGGGGGTGGGGGGGGGGGGGGGTGGGGGGGGGGGGGGGTGGGGGGGGGGGGGGGTGGGGGGGGGGGGGGGTGGGGGGGGGGGGGGGTGGGGGGGGGGGGGGGTGGGGGGGGGGGGGGGTGGGGGGGGGGGGGGGTGGGGGGGGGGGGGGGTGGGGGGGGGGGGGGGTGGGGGGGGGGGGGGGTGGGGGGGGGGGGGGGTGGGGGGGGGGGGGGGTGGGGGGGGGGGGGGGTGGGGGGGGGGGGGGGTGGGGGGGGGGGGGGGTGGGGGGGGGGGGGGGTGGGGGGGGGGGGGGGTGGGGGGGGGGGGGGGTGGGGGGGGGGGGGGGTGGGGGGGGGGGGGGGTGGGGGGGGGGGGGGGTGGGGGGGGGGGGGGGTGGGGGGGGGGGGGGGTGGGGGGGGGGGGGGGTGGGGGGGGGGGGGGGTGGGGGGGGGGGGGGGTGGGGGGGGGGGGGGGTGGGGGGGGGGGGGGGTGGGGGGGGGGGGGGGTGGGGGGGGGGGGGGGTGGGGGGGGGGGGGGGTGGGGGGGGGGGGGGGTGGGGGGGGGGGGGGGTGGGGGGGGGGGGGGGTGGGGGGGGGGGGGGGTGGGGGGGGGGGGGGGTGGGGGGGGGGGGGGGTGGGGGGGGGGGGGGGTGGGGGGGGGGGGGGGTGGGGGGGGGGGGGGGTGGGGGGGGGGGGGGGTGGGGGGGGGGGGGGGTGGGGGGGGGGGGGGGTGGGGGGGGGGGGGGGTGGGGGGGGGGGGGGGTGGGGGGGGGGGGGGGTGGGGGGGGGGGGGGGTGGGGGGGGGGGGGGGTGGGGGGGGGGGGGGGTGGGGGGGGGGGGGGGTGGGGGGGGGGGGGGGTGGGGGGGGGGGGGGGTGGGGGGGGGGGGGGGTGGGGGGGGGGGGGGGTGGGGGGGGGGGGGGGTGGGGGGGGGGGGGGGTGGGGGGGGGGGGGGGTGGGGGGGGGGGGGGGTGGGGGGGGGGGGGGGTGGGGGGGGGGGGGGGTGGGGGGGGGGGGGGGTGGGGGGGGGGGGGGGTGGGGGGGGGGGGGGGTGGGGGGGGGGGGGGGTGGGGGGGGGGGGGGGTGGGGGGGGGGGGGGGTGGGGGGGGGGGGGGGTGGGGGGGGGGGGGGGTGGGGGGGGGGGGGGGTGGGGGGGGGGGGGGGTGGGGGGGGGGGGGGGTGGGGGGGGGGGGGGGTGGGGGGGGGGGGGGGTGGGGGGGGGGGGGGGTGGGGGGGGGGGGGGGTGGGGGGGGGGGGGGGTGGGGGGGGGGGGGGGTGGGGGGGGGGGGGGGTGGGGGGGGGGGGGGGTGGGGGGGGGGGGGGGTGGGGGGGGGGGGGGGTGGGGGGGGGGGGGGGTGGGGGGGGGGGGGGGTGGGGGGGGGGGGGGGTGGGGGGGGGGGGGGGTGGGGGGGGGGGGGGGTGGGGGGGGGGGGGGGTGGGGGGGGGGGGGGGTGGGGGGGGGGGGGGGTGGGGGGGGGGGGGGGTGGGGGGGGGGGGGGGTGGGGGGGGGGGGGGGTGGGGGGGGGGGGGGGTGGGGGGGGGGGGGGGTGGGGGGGGGGGGGGGTGGGGGGGGGGGGGGGTGGGGGGGGGGGGGGGTGGGGGGGGGGGGGGGTGGGGGGGGGGGGGGGTGGGGGGGGGGGGGGGTGGGGGGGGGGGGGGGTGGGGGGGGGGGGGGGTGGGGGGGGGGGGGGGTGGGGGGGGGGGGGGGTGGGGGGGGGGGGGGGTGGGGGGGGGGGGGGGTGGGGGGGGGGGGGGGTGGGGGGGGGGGGGGGTGGGGGGGGGGGGGGGTGGGGGGGGGGGGGGGTGGGGGGGGGGGGGGGTGGGGGGGGGGGGGGGTGGGGGGGGGGGGGGGTGGGGGGGGGGGGGGGTGGGGGGGGGGGGGGGTGGGGGGGGGGGGGGGTGGGGGGGGGGGGGGGTGGGGGGGGGGGGGGGTGGGGGGGGGGGGGGGTGGGGGGGGGGGGGGGTGGGGGGGGGGGGGGGTGGGGGGGGGGGGGGGTGGGGGGGGGGGGGGGTGGGGGGGGGGGGGGGTGGGGGGGGGGGGGGGTGGGGGGGGGGGGGGGTGGGGGGGGGGGGGGGTGGGGGGGGGGGGGGGTGGGGGGGGGGGGGGGTGGGGGGGGGGGGGGGTGGGGGGGGGGGGGGGTGGGGGGGGGGGGGGGTGGGGGGGGGGGGGGGTGGGGGGGGGGGGGGGTGGGGGGGGGGGGGGGTGGGGGGGGGGGGGGGTGGGGGGGGGGGGGGGTGGGGGGGGGGGGGGGTGGGGGGGGGGGGGGGTGGGGGGGGGGGGGGGTGGGGGGGGGGGGGGGTGGGGGGGGGGGGGGGTGGGGGGGGGGGGGGGTGGGGGGGGGGGGGGGTGGGGGGGGGGGGGGGTGGGGGGGGGGGGGGGTGGGGGGGGGGGGGGGTGGGGGGGGGGGGGGGTGGGGGGGGGGGGGGGTGGGGGGGGGGGGGGGTGGGGGGGGGGGGGGGTGGGGGGGGGGGGGGGTGGGGGGGGGGGGGGGTGGGGGGGGGGGGGGGTGGGGGGGGGGGGGGGTGGGGGGGGGGGGGGGTGGGGGGGGGGGGGGGTGGGGGGGGGGGGGGGTGGGGGGGGGGGGGGGTGGGGGGGGGGGGGGGTGGGGGGGGGGGGGGGTGGGGGGGGGGGGGGGTGGGGGGGGGGGGGGGTGGGGGGGGGGGGGGGTGGGGGGGGGGGGGGGTGGGGGGGGGGGGGGGTGGGGGGGGGGGGGGGTGGGGGGGGGGGGGGGTGGGGGGGGGGGGGGGTGGGGGGGGGGGGGGGTGGGGGGGGGGGGGGGTGGGGGGGGGGGGGGGTGGGGGGGGGGGGGGGTGGGGGGGGGGGGGGGTGGGGGGGGGGGGGGGTGGGGGGGGGGGGGGGTGGGGGGGGGGGGGGGTGGGGGGGGGGGGGGGTGGGGGGGGGGGGGGGTGGGGGGGGGGGGGGGTGGGGGGGGGGGGGGGTGGGGGGGGGGGGGGGTGGGGGGGGGGGGGGGTGGGGGGGGGGGGGGGTGGGGGGGGGGGGGGGTGGGGGGGGGGGGGGGTGGGGGGGGGGGGGGGTGGGGGGGGGGGGGGGTGGGGGGGGGGGGGGGTGGGGGGGGGGGGGGGTGGGGGGGGGGGGGGGTGGGGGGGGGGGGGGGTGGGGGGGGGGGGGGGTGGGGGGGGGGGGGGGTGGGGGGGGGGGGGGGTGGGGGGGGGGGGGGGTGGGGGGGGGGGGGGGTGGGGGGGGGGGGGGGTGGGGGGGGGGGGGGGTGGGGGGGGGGGGGGGTGGGGGGGGGGGGGGGTGGGGGGGGGGGGGGGTGGGGGGGGGGGGGGGTGGGGGGGGGGGGGGGTGGGGGGGGGGGGGGGTGGGGGGGGGGGGGGGTGGGGGGGGGGGGGGGTGGGGGGGGGGGGGGGTGGGGGGGGGGGGGGGTGGGGGGGGGGGGGGGTGGGGGGGGGGGGGGGTGGGGGGGGGGGGGGGTGGGGGGGGGGGGGGGTGGGGGGGGGGGGGGGTGGGGGGGGGGGGGGGTGGGGGGGGGGGGGGGTGGGGGGGGGGGGGGGTGGGGGGGGGGGGGGGTGGGGGGGGGGGGGGGTGGGGGGGGGGGGGGGTGGGGGGGGGGGGGGGTGGGGGGGGGGGGGGGTGGGGGGGGGGGGGGGTGGGGGGGGGGGGGGGTGGGGGGGGGGGGGGGTGGGGGGGGGGGGGGGTGGGGGGGGGGGGGGGTGGGGGGGGGGGGGGGTGGGGGGGGGGGGGGGTGGGGGGGGGGGGGGGTGGGGGGGGGGGGGGGTGGGGGGGGGGGGGGGTGGGGGGGGGGGGGGGTGGGGGGGGGGGGGGGTGGGGGGGGGGGGGGGTGGGGGGGGGGGGGGGTGGGGGGGGGGGGGGGTGGGGGGGGGGGGGGGTGGGGGGGGGGGGGGGTGGGGGGGGGGGGGGGTGGGGGGGGGGGGGGGTGGGGGGGGGGGGGGGTGGGGGGGGGGGGGGGTGGGGGGGGGGGGGGGTGGGGGGGGGGGGGGGTGGGGGGGGGGGGGGGTGGGGGGGGGGGGGGGTGGGGGGGGGGGGGGGTGGGGGGGGGGGGGGGTGGGGGGGGGGGGGGGTGGGGGGGGGGGGGGGTGGGGGGGGGGGGGGGTGGGGGGGGGGGGGGGTGGGGGGGGGGGGGGGTGGGGGGGGGGGGGGGTGGGGGGGGGGGGGGGTGGGGGGGGGGGGGGGTGGGGGGGGGGGGGGGTGGGGGGGGGGGGGGGTGGGGGGGGGGGGGGGTGGGGGGGGGGGGGGGTGGGGGGGGGGGGGGGTGGGGGGGGGGGGGGGTGGGGGGGGGGGGGGGTGGGGGGGGGGGGGGGTGGGGGGGGGGGGGGGTGGGGGGGGGGGGGGGTGGGGGGGGGGGGGGGTGGGGGGGGGGGGGGGTGGGGGGGGGGGGGGGTGGGGGGGGGGGGGGGTGGGGGGGGGGGGGGGTGGGGGGGGGGGGGGGTGGGGGGGGGGGGGGGTGGGGGGGGGGGGGGGTGGGGGGGGGGGGGGGTGGGGGGGGGGGGGGGTGGGGGGGGGGGGGGGTGGGGGGGGGGGGGGGTGGGGGGGGGGGGGGGTGGGGGGGGGGGGGGGTGGGGGGGGGGGGGGGTGGGGGGGGGGGGGGGTGGGGGGGGGGGGGGGTGGGGGGGGGGGGGGGTGGGGGGGGGGGGGGGTGGGGGGGGGGGGGGGTGGGGGGGGGGGGGGGTGGGGGGGGGGGGGGGTGGGGGGGGGGGGGGGTGGGGGGGGGGGGGGGTGGGGGGGGGGGGGGGTGGGGGGGGGGGGGGGTGGGGGGGGGGGGGGGTGGGGGGGGGGGGGGGTGGGGGGGGGGGGGGGTGGGGGGGGGGGGGGGTGGGGGGGGGGGGGGGTGGGGGGGGGGGGGGGTGGGGGGGGGGGGGGGTGGGGGGGGGGGGGGGTGGGGGGGGGGGGGGGTGGGGGGGGGGGGGGGTGGGGGGGGGGGGGGGTGGGGGGGGGGGGGGGTGGGGGGGGGGGGGGGTGGGGGGGGGGGGGGGTGGGGGGGGGGGGGGGTGGGGGGGGGGGGGGGTGGGGGGGGGGGGGGGTGGGGGGGGGGGGGGGTGGGGGGGGGGGGGGGTGGGGGGGGGGGGGGGTGGGGGGGGGGGGGGGTGGGGGGGGGGGGGGGTGGGGGGGGGGGGGGGTGGGGGGGGGGGGGGGTGGGGGGGGGGGGGGGTGGGGGGGGGGGGGGGTGGGGGGGGGGGGGGGTGGGGGGGGGGGGGGGTGGGGGGGGGGGGGGGTGGGGGGGGGGGGGGGTGGGGGGGGGGGGGGGTGGGGGGGGGGGGGGGTGGGGGGGGGGGGGGGTGGGGGGGGGGGGGGGTGGGGGGGGGGGGGGGTGGGGGGGGGGGGGGGTGGGGGGGGGGGGGGGTGGGGGGGGGGGGGGGTGGGGGGGGGGGGGGGTGGGGGGGGGGGGGGGTGGGGGGGGGGGGGGGTGGGGGGGGGGGGGGGTGGGGGGGGGGGGGGGTGGGGGGGGGGGGGGGTGGGGGGGGGGGGGGGTGGGGGGGGGGGGGGGTGGGGGGGGGGGGGGGTGGGGGGGGGGGGGGGTGGGGGGGGGGGGGGGTGGGGGGGGGGGGGGGTGGGGGGGGGGGGGGGTGGGGGGGGGGGGGGGTGGGGGGGGGGGGGGGTGGGGGGGGGGGGGGGTGGGGGGGGGGGGGGGTGGGGGGGGGGGGGGGTGGGGGGGGGGGGGGGTGGGGGGGGGGGGGGGTGGGGGGGGGGGGGGGTGGGGGGGGGGGGGGGTGGGGGGGGGGGGGGGTGGGGGGGGGGGGGGGTGGGGGGGGGGGGGGGTGGGGGGGGGGGGGGGTGGGGGGGGGGGGGGGTGGGGGGGGGGGGGGGTGGGGGGGGGGGGGGGTGGGGGGGGGGGGGGGTGGGGGGGGGGGGGGGTGGGGGGGGGGGGGGGTGGGGGGGGGGGGGGGTGGGGGGGGGGGGGGGTGGGGGGGGGGGGGGGTGGGGGGGGGGGGGGGTGGGGGGGGGGGGGGGTGGGGGGGGGGGGGGGTGGGGGGGGGGGGGGGTGGGGGGGGGGGGGGGTGGGGGGGGGGGGGGGTGGGGGGGGGGGGGGGTGGGGGGGGGGGGGGGTGGGGGGGGGGGGGGGTGGGGGGGGGGGGGGGTGGGGGGGGGGGGGGGTGGGGGGGGGGGGGGGTGGGGGGGGGGGGGGGTGGGGGGGGGGGGGGGTGGGGGGGGGGGGGGGTGGGGGGGGGGGGGGGTGGGGGGGGGGGGGGGTGGGGGGGGGGGGGGGTGGGGGGGGGGGGGGGTGGGGGGGGGGGGGGGTGGGGGGGGGGGGGGGTGGGGGGGGGGGGGGGTGGGGGGGGGGGGGGGTGGGGGGGGGGGGGGGTGGGGGGGGGGGGGGGTGGGGGGGGGGGGGGGTGGGGGGGGGGGGGGGTGGGGGGGGGGGGGGGTGGGGGGGGGGGGGGGTGGGGGGGGGGGGGGGTGGGGGGGGGGGGGGGTGGGGGGGGGGGGGGGTGGGGGGGGGGGGGGGTGGGGGGGGGGGGGGGTGGGGGGGGGGGGGGGTGGGGGGGGGGGGGGGTGGGGGGGGGGGGGGGTGGGGGGGGGGGGGGGTGGGGGGGGGGGGGGGTGGGGGGGGGGGGGGGTGGGGGGGGGGGGGGGTGGGGGGGGGGGGGGGTGGGGGGGGGGGGGGGTGGGGGGGGGGGGGGGTGGGGGGGGGGGGGGGTGGGGGGGGGGGGGGGTGGGGGGGGGGGGGGGTGGGGGGGGGGGGGGGTGGGGGGGGGGGGGGGTGGGGGGGGGGGGGGGTGGGGGGGGGGGGGGGTGGGGGGGGGGGGGGGTGGGGGGGGGGGGGGGTGGGGGGGGGGGGGGGTGGGGGGGGGGGGGGGTGGGGGGGGGGGGGGGTGGGGGGGGGGGGGGGTGGGGGGGGGGGGGGGTGGGGGGGGGGGGGGGTGGGGGGGGGGGGGGGTGGGGGGGGGGGGGGGTGGGGGGGGGGGGGGGTGGGGGGGGGGGGGGGTGGGGGGGGGGGGGGGTGGGGGGGGGGGGGGGTGGGGGGGGGGGGGGGTGGGGGGGGGGGGGGGTGGGGGGGGGGGGGGGTGGGGGGGGGGGGGGGTGGGGGGGGGGGGGGGTGGGGGGGGGGGGGGGTGGGGGGGGGGGGGGGTGGGGGGGGGGGGGGGTGGGGGGGGGGGGGGGTGGGGGGGGGGGGGGGTGGGGGGGGGGGGGGGTGGGGGGGGGGGGGGGTGGGGGGGGGGGGGGGTGGGGGGGGGGGGGGGTGGGGGGGGGGGGGGGTGGGGGGGGGGGGGGGTGGGGGGGGGGGGGGGTGGGGGGGGGGGGGGGTGGGGGGGGGGGGGGGTGGGGGGGGGGGGGGGTGGGGGGGGGGGGGGGTGGGGGGGGGGGGGGGTGGGGGGGGGGGGGGGTGGGGGGGGGGGGGGGTGGGGGGGGGGGGGGGTGGGGGGGGGGGGGGGTGGGGGGGGGGGGGGGTGGGGGGGGGGGGGGGTGGGGGGGGGGGGGGGTGGGGGGGGGGGGGGGTGGGGGGGGGGGGGGGTGGGGGGGGGGGGGGGTGGGGGGGGGGGGGGGTGGGGGGGGGGGGGGGTGGGGGGGGGGGGGGGTGGGGGGGGGGGGGGGTGGGGGGGGGGGGGGGTGGGGGGGGGGGGGGGTGGGGGGGGGGGGGGGTGGGGGGGGGGGGGGGTGGGGGGGGGGGGGGGTGGGGGGGGGGGGGGGTGGGGGGGGGGGGGGGTGGGGGGGGGGGGGGGTGGGGGGGGGGGGGGGTGGGGGGGGGGGGGGGTGGGGGGGGGGGGGGGTGGGGGGGGGGGGGGGTGGGGGGGGGGGGGGGTGGGGGGGGGGGGGGGTGGGGGGGGGGGGGGGTGGGGGGGGGGGGGGGTGGGGGGGGGGGGGGGTGGGGGGGGGGGGGGGTGGGGGGGGGGGGGGGTGGGGGGGGGGGGGGGTGGGGGGGGGGGGGGGTGGGGGGGGGGGGGGGTGGGGGGGGGGGGGGGTGGGGGGGGGGGGGGGTGGGGGGGGGGGGGGGTGGGGGGGGGGGGGGGTGGGGGGGGGGGGGGGTGGGGGGGGGGGGGGGTGGGGGGGGGGGGGGGTGGGGGGGGGGGGGGGTGGGGGGGGGGGGGGGTGGGGGGGGGGGGGGGTGGGGGGGGGGGGGGGTGGGGGGGGGGGGGGGTGGGGGGGGGGGGGGGTGGGGGGGGGGGGGGGTGGGGGGGGGGGGGGGTGGGGGGGGGGGGGGGTGGGGGGGGGGGGGGGTGGGGGGGGGGGGGGGTGGGGGGGGGGGGGGGTGGTGGGTGGTCAGGGGGTGGGGGGCCGGGGGGGGGTGGGGGTGGGGGGGGGTGGGGGGGGGGGGGGGTGGGGGGGGGGGGGGGTTGGGGGGGCGGGGGGTGGCGGGGGGGGGGTGTGGGGGGGGGGGGGGCGGGCGGGGGGGGAGGGCGGGGGGGGGGGTGGGGGGGGGGGGGGGGGGGGGGGGGTGTGGGGGGGGGGGGGGGGGGGGGGGGCGGGGGGGGGGGGGGGGGCGGTGGGGGGGGGCGGGGGGGGGGAGGGGGGGGGGGGGGGGGGGGGGTGTGTGGGGGGGGGGGGGGTGGTGGGGGGGGGGGGTGGGGGGGGGGGGGGGGGGGGGGGGGGGGTGGGGTTGGGGGGGGGGGGGGGGGGGGGGGGTGGGGAGGGGGGGGGTGGGGGGGGGGGGCGGTGGGGGGGGGCGAGGGGGGGAGCGGGGGGGGGTGGGGGGGGGGGGGGGTGGGGGGGGGGGGGGGTGGGGGGGGGGGGGGGTGGGGGGGGGGGGGGGTGGGGGGGGGGGGGGGTGGGGGGGGGGGGGGGTGGGGGGGGGGGGGGGTGGGGGGGGGGGGGGGTGGGGGGGGGGGGGGGTGGGGGGGGGGGGGGGTGGGGGGGGGGGGGGGTGGGGGGGGGGGGGGGTGGGGGGGGGGGGGGGTGGGGGGGGGGGGGGGTGGGGGGGGGGGGGGGTGGGGGGGGGGGGGGGTGGGGGGGGGGGGGGGTGGGGGGGGGGGGGGGTGGGGGGGGGGGGGGGTGGGGGGGGGGGGGGGTGGGGGGGGGGGGGGGTGGGGGGGGGGGGGGGTGGGGGGGGGGGGGGGTGGGGGGGGGGGGGGGTGGGGGGGGGGGGGGGTGGGGGGGGGGGGGGGTGGGGGGGGGGGGGGGTGGGGGGGGGGGGGGGTGGGGGGGGGGGGGGGTGGGGGGGGGGGGGGGTGGGGGGGGGGGGGGGTGGGGGGGGGGGGGGGTGGGGGGGGGGGGGGGTGGGGGGGGGGGGGGGTGGGGGGGGGGGGGGGTGGGGGGGGGGGGGGGTGGGGGGGGGGGGGGGTGGGGGGGGGGGGGGGTGGGGGGGGGGGGGGGTGGGGGGGGGGGGGGGTGGGGGGGGGGGGGGGTGGGGGGGGGGGGGGGTGGGGGGGGGGGGGGGTGGGGGGGGGGGGGGGTGGGGGGGGGGGGGGGTGGGGGGGGGGGGGGGTGGGGGGGGGGGGGGGTGGGGGGGGGGGGGGGTGGGGGGGGGGGGGGGTGGGGGGGGGGGGGGGTGGGGGGGGGGGGGGGTGGGGGGGGGGGGGGGTGGGGGGGGGGGGGGGTGGGGGGGGGGGGGGGTGGGGGGGGGGGGGGGTGGGGGGGGGGGGGGGTGGGGGGGGGGGGGGGTGGGGGGGGGGGGGGGTGGGGGGGGGGGGGGGTGGGGGGGGGGGGGGGTGGGGGGGGGGGGGGGTGGGGGGGGGGGGGGGTGGGGGGGGGGGGGGGTGGGGGGGGGGGGGGGTGGGGGGGGGGGGGGGTGGGGGGGGGGGGGGGTGGGGGGGGGGGGGGGTGGGGGGGGGGGGGGGTGGGGGGGGGGGGGGGTGGGGGGGGGGGGGGGTGGGGGGGGGGGGGGGTGGGGGGGGGGGGGGGTGGGGGGGGGGGGGGGTGGGGGGGGGGGGGGGTGGGGGGGGGGGGGGGTGGGGGGGGGGGGGGGTGGGGGGGGGGGGGGGTGGGGGGGGGGGGGGGTGGGGGGGGGGGGGGGTGGGGGGGGGGGGGGGTGGGGGGGGGGGGGGGTGGGGGGGGGGGGGGGTGGGGGGGGGGGGGGGTGGGGGGGGGGGGGGGTGGGGGGGGGGGGGGGTGGGGGGGGGGGGGGGTGGGGGGGGGGGGGGGTGGGGGGGGGGGGGGGTGGGGGGGGGGGGGGGTGGGGGGGGGGGGGGGTGGGGGGGGGGGGGGGTGGGGGGGGGGGGGGGTGGGGGGGGGGGGGGGTGGGGGGGGGGGGGGGTGGGGGGGGGGGGGGGTGGGGGGGGGGGGGGGTGGGGGGGGGGGGGGGTGGGGGGGGGGGGGGGTGGGGGGGGGGGGGGGTGGGGGGGGGGGGGGGTGGGGGGGGGGGGGGGTGGGGGGGGGGGGGGGTGGGGGGGGGGGGGGGTGGGGGGGGGGGGGGGTGGGGGGGGGGGGGGGTGGGGGGGGGGGGGGGTGGGGGGGGGGGGGGGTGGGGGGGGGGGGGGGTGGGGGGGGGGGGGGGTGGGGGGGGGGGGGGGTGGGGGGGGGGGGGGGTGGGGGGGGGGGGGGGTGGGGGGGGGGGGGGGTGGGGGGGGGGGGGGGTGGGGGGGGGGGGGGGTGGGGGGGGGGGGGGGTGGGGGGGGGGGGGGGTGGGGGGGGGGGGGGGTGGGGGGGGGGGGGGGTGGGGGGGGGGGGGGGTGGGGGGGGGGGGGGGTGGGGGGGGGGGGGGGTGGGGGGGGGGGGGGGTGGGGGGGGGGGGGGGTGGGGGGGGGGGGGGGTGGGGGGGGGGGGGGGTGGGGGGGGGGGGGGGTGGGGGGGGGGGGGGGTGGGGGGGGGGGGGGGTGGGGGGGGGGGGGGGTGGGGGGGGGGGGGGGTGGGGGGGGGGGGGGGTGGGGGGGGGGGGGGGTGGGGGGGGGGGGGGGTGGGGGGGGGGGGGGGTGGGGGGGGGGGGGGGTGGGGGGGGGGGGGGGTGGGGGGGGGGGGGGGTGGGGGGGGGGGGGGGTGGGGGGGGGGGGGGGTGGGGGGGGGGGGGGGTGGGGGGGGGGGGGGGTGGGGGGGGGGGGGGGTGGGGGGGGGGGGGGGTGGGGGGGGGGGGGGGTGGGGGGGGGGGGGGGTGGGGGGGGGGGGGGGTGGGGGGGGGGGGGGGTGGGGGGGGGGGGGGGTGGGGGGGGGGGGGGGTGGGGGGGGGGGGGGGTGGGGGGGGGGGGGGGTGGGGGGGGGGGGGGGTGGGGGGGGGGGGGGGTGGGGGGGGGGGGGGGTGGGGGGGGGGGGGGGTGGGGGGGGGGGGGGGTGGGGGGGGGGGGGGGTGGGGGGGGGGGGGGGTGGGGGGGGGGGGGGGTGGGGGGGGGGGGGGGTGGGGGGGGGGGGGGGTGGGGGGGGGGGGGGGTGGGGGGGGGGGGGGGTGGGGGGGGGGGGGGGTGGGGGGGGGGGGGGGTGGGGGGGGGGGGGGGTGGGGGGGGGGGGGGGTGGGGGGGGGGGGGGGTGGGGGGGGGGGGGGGTGGGGGGGGGGGGGGGTGGGGGGGGGGGGGGGTGGGGGGGGGGGGGGGTGGGGGGGGGGGGGGGTGGGGGGGGGGGGGGGTGGGGGGGGGGGGGGGTGGGGGGGGGGGGGGGTGGGGGGGGGGGGGGGTGGGGGGGGGGGGGGGTGGGGGGGGGGGGGGGTGGGGGGGGGGGGGGGTGGGGGGGGGGGGGGGTGGGGGGGGGGGGGGGTGGGGGGGGGGGGGGGTGGGGGGGGGGGGGGGTGGGGGGGGGGGGGGGTGGGGGGGGGGGGGGGTGGGGGGGGGGGGGGGTGGGGGGGGGGGGGGGTGGGGGGGGGGGGGGGTGGGGGGGGGGGGGGGTGGGGGGGGGGGGGGGTGGGGGGGGGGGGGGGTGGGGGGGGGGGGGGGTGGGGGGGGGGGGGGGTGGGGGGGGGGGGGGGTGGGGGGGGGGGGGGGTGGGGGGGGGGGGGGGTGGGGGGGGGGGGGGGTGGGGGGGGGGGGGGGTGGGGGGGGGGGGGGGTGGGGGGGGGGGGGGGTGGGGGGGGGGGGGGGTGGGGGGGGGGGGGGGTGGGGGGGGGGGGGGGTGGGGGGGGGGGGGGGTGGGGGGGGGGGGGGGTGGGGGGGGGGGGGGGTGGGGGGGGGGGGGGGTGGGGGGGGGGGGGGGTGGGGGGGGGGGGGGGTGGGGGGGGGGGGGGGTGGGGGGGGGGGGGGGTGGGGGGGGGGGGGGGTGGGGGGGGGGGGGGGTGGGGGGGGGGGGGGGTGGGGGGGGGGGGGGGTGGGGGGGGGGGGGGGTGGGGGGGGGGGGGGGTGGGGGGGGGGGGGGGTGGGGGGGGGGGGGGGTGGGGGGGGGGGGGGGTGGGGGGGGGGGGGGGTGGGGGGGGGGGGGGGTGGGGGGGGGGGGGGGTGGGGGGGGGGGGGGGTGGGGGGGGGGGGGGGTGGGGGGGGGGGGGGGTGGGGGGGGGGGGGGGTGGGGGGGGGGGGGGGTGGGGGGGGGGGGGGGTGGGGGGGGGGGGGGGTGGGGGGGGGGGGGGGTGGGGGGGGGGGGGGGTGGGGGGGGGGGGGGGTGGGGGGGGGGGGGGGTGGGGGGGGGGGGGGGTGGGGGGGGGGGGGGGTGGGGGGGGGGGGGGGTGGGGGGGGGGGGGGGTGGGGGGGGGGGGGGGTGGGGGGGGGGGGGGGTGGGGGGGGGGGGGGGTGGGGGGGGGGGGGGGTGGGGGGGGGGGGGGGTGGGGGGGGGGGGGGGTGGGGGGGGGGGGGGGTGGGGGGGGGGGGGGGTGGGGGGGGGGGGGGGTGGGGGGGGGGGGGGGTGGGGGGGGGGGGGGGTGGGGGGGGGGGGGGGTGGGGGGGGGGGGGGGTGGGGGGGGGGGGGGGTGGGGGGGGGGGGGGGTGGGGGGGGGGGGGGGTGGGGGGGGGGGGGGGTGGGGGGGGGGGGGGGTGGGGGGGGGGGGGGGTGGGGGGGGGGGGGGGTGGGGGGGGGGGGGGGTGGGGGGGGGGGGGGGTGGGGGGGGGGGGGGGTGGGGGGGGGGGGGGGTGGGGGGGGGGGGGGGTGGGGGGGGGGGGGGGTGGGGGGGGGGGGGGGTGGGGGGGGGGGGGGGTGGGGGGGGGGGGGGGTGGGGGGGGGGGGGGGTGGGGGGGGGGGGGGGTGGGGGGGGGGGGGGGTGGGGGGGGGGGGGGGTGGGGGGGGGGGGGGGTGGGGGGGGGGGGGGGTGGGGGGGGGGGGGGGTGGGGGGGGGGGGGGGTGGGGGGGGGGGGGGGTGGGGGGGGGGGGGGGTGGGGGGGGGGGGGGGTGGGGGGGGGGGGGGGTGGGGGGGGGGGGGGGTGGGGGGGGGGGGGGGTGGGGGGGGGGGGGGGTGGGGGGGGGGGGGGGTGGGGGGGGGGGGGGGTGGGGGGGGGGGGGGGTGGGGGGGGGGGGGGGTGGGGGGGGGGGGGGGTGGGGGGGGGGGGGGGTGGGGGGGGGGGGGGGTGGGGGGGGGGGGGGGTGGGGGGGGGGGGGGGTGGGGGGGGGGGGGGGTGGGGGGGGGGGGGGGTGGGGGGGGGGGGGGGTGGGGGGGGGGGGGGGTGGGGGGGGGGGGGGGTGGGGGGGGGGGGGGGTGGGGGGGGGGGGGGGTGGGGGGGGGGGGGGGTGGGGGGGGGGGGGGGTGGGGGGGGGGGGGGGTGGGGGGGGGGGGGGGTGGGGGGGGGGGGGGGTGGGGGGGGGGGGGGGTGGGGGGGGGGGGGGGTGGGGGGGGGGGGGGGTGGGGGGGGGGGGGGGTGGGGGGGGGGGGGGGTGGGGGGGGGGGGGGGTGGGGGGGGGGGGGGGTGGGGGGGGGGGGGGGTGGGGGGGGGGGGGGGTGGGGGGGGGGGGGGGTGGGGGGGGGGGGGGGTGGGGGGGGGGGGGGGTGGGGGGGGGGGGGGGTGGGGGGGGGGGGGGGTGGGGGGGGGGGGGGGTGGGGGGGGGGGGGGGTGGGGGGGGGGGGGGGTGGGGGGGGGGGGGGGTGGGGGGGGGGGGGGGTGGGGGGGGGGGGGGGTGGGGGGGGGGGGGGGTGGGGGGGGGGGGGGGTGGGGGGGGGGGGGGGTGGGGGGGGGGGGGGGTGGGGGGGGGGGGGGGTGGGGGGGGGGGGGGGTGGGGGGGGGGGGGGGTGGGGGGGGGGGGGGGTGGGGGGGGGGGGGGGTGGGGGGGGGGGGGGGTGGGGGGGGGGGGGGGTGGGGGGGGGGGGGGGTGGGGGGGGGGGGGGGTGGGGGGGGGGGGGGGTGGGGGGGGGGGGGGGTGGGGGGGGGGGGGGGTGGGGGGGGGGGGGGGTGGGGGGGGGGGGGGGTGGGGGGGGGGGGGGGTGGGGGGGGGGGGGGGTGGGGGGGGGGGGGGGTGGGGGGGGGGGGGGGTGGGGGGGGGGGGGGGTGGGGGGGGGGGGGGGTGGGGGGGGGGGGGGGTGGGGGGGGGGGGGGGTGGGGGGGGGGGGGGGTGGGGGGGGGGGGGGGTGGGGGGGGGGGGGGGTGGGGGGGGGGGGGGGTGGGGGGGGGGGGGGGTGGGGGGGGGGGGGGGTGGGGGGGGGGGGGGGTGGGGGGGGGGGGGGGTGGGGGGGGGGGGGGGTGGGGGGGGGGGGGGGTGGGGGGGGGGGGGGGTGGGGGGGGGGGGGGGTGGGGGGGGGGGGGGGTGGGGGGGGGGGGGGGTGGGGGGGGGGGGGGGTGGGGGGGGGGGGGGGTGGGGGGGGGGGGGGGTGGGGGGGGGGGGGGGTGGGGGGGGGGGGGGGTGGGGGGGGGGGGGGGTGGGGGGGGGGGGGGGTGGGGGGGGGGGGGGGTGGGGGGGGGGGGGGGTGGGGGGGGGGGGGGGTGGGGGGGGGGGGGGGTGGGGGGGGGGGGGGGTGGGGGGGGGGGGGGGTGGGGGGGGGGGGGGGTGGGGGGGGGGGGGGGTGGGGGGGGGGGGGGGTGGGGGGGGGGGGGGGTGGGGGGGGGGGGGGGTGGGGGGGGGGGGGGGTGGGGGGGGGGGGGGGTGGGGGGGGGGGGGGGTGGGGGGGGGGGGGGGTGGGGGGGGGGGGGGGTGGGGGGGGGGGGGGGTGGGGGGGGGGGGGGGTGGGGGGGGGGGGGGGTGGGGGGGGGGGGGGGTGGGGGGGGGGGGGGGTGGGGGGGGGGGGGGGTGGGGGGGGGGGGGGGTGGGGGGGGGGGGGGGTGGGGGGGGGGGGGGGTGGGGGGGGGGGGGGGTGGGGGGGGGGGGGGGTGGGGGGGGGGGGGGGTGGGGGGGGGGGGGGGTGGGGGGGGGGGGGGGTGGGGGGGGGGGGGGGTGGGGGGGGGGGGGGGTGGGGGGGGGGGGGGGTGGGGGGGGGGGGGGGTGGGGGGGGGGGGGGGTGGGGGGGGGGGGGGGTGGGGGGGGGGGGGGGTGGGGGGGGGGGGGGGTGGGGGGGGGGGGGGGTGGGGGGGGGGGGGGGTGGGGGGGGGGGGGGGTGGGGGGGGGGGGGGGTGGGGGGGGGGGGGGGTGGGGGGGGGGGGGGGTGGGGGGGGGGGGGGGTGGGGGGGGGGGGGGGTGGGGGGGGGGGGGGGTGGGGGGGGGGGGGGGTGGGGGGGGGGGGGGGTGGGGGGGGGGGGGGGTGGGGGGGGGGGGGGGTGGGGGGGGGGGGGGGTGGGGGGGGGGGGGGGTGGGGGGGGGGGGGGGTGGGGGGGGGGGGGGGTGGGGGGGGGGGGGGGTGGGGGGGGGGGGGGGTGGGGGGGGGGGGGGGTGGGGGGGGGGGGGGGTGGGGGGGGGGGGGGGTGGGGGGGGGGGGGGGTGGGGGGGGGGGGGGGTGGGGGGGGGGGGGGGTGGGGGGGGGGGGGGGTGGGGGGGGGGGGGGGTGGGGGGGGGGGGGGGTGGGGGGGGGGGGGGGTGGGGGGGGGGGGGGGTGGGGGGGGGGGGGGGTGGGGGGGGGGGGGGGTGGGGGGGGGGGGGGGTGGGGGGGGGGGGGGGTGGGGGGGGGGGGGGGTGGGGGGGGGGGGGGGTGGGGGGGGGGGGGGGTGGGGGGGGGGGGGGGTGGGGGGGGGGGGGGGTGGGGGGGGGGGGGGGTGGGGGGGGGGGGGGGTGGGGGGGGGGGGGGGTGGGGGGGGGGGGGGGTGGGGGGGGGGGGGGGTGGGGGGGGGGGGGGGTGGGGGGGGGGGGGGGTGGGGGGGGGGGGGGGTGGGGGGGGGGGGGGGTGGGGGGGGGGGGGGGTGGGGGGGGGGGGGGGTGGGGGGGGGGGGGGGTGGGGGGGGGGGGGGGTGGGGGGGGGGGGGGGTGGGGGGGGGGGGGGGTGGGGGGGGGGGGGGGTGGGGGGGGGGGGGGGTGGGGGGGGGGGGGGGTGGGGGGGGGGGGGGGTGGGGGGGGGGGGGGGTGGGGGGGGGGGGGGGTGGGGGGGGGGGGGGGTGGGGGGGGGGGGGGGTGGGGGGGGGGGGGGGTGGGGGGGGGGGGGGGTGGGGGGGGGGGGGGGTGGGGGGGGGGGGGGGTGGGGGGGGGGGGGGGTGGGGGGGGGGGGGGGTGGGGGGGGGGGGGGGTGGGGGGGGGGGGGGGTGGGGGGGGGGGGGGGTGGGGGGGGGGGGGGGTGGGGGGGGGGGGGGGTGGGGGGGGGGGGGGGTGGGGGGGGGGGGGGGTGGGGGGGGGGGGGGGTGGGGGGGGGGGGGGGTGGGGGGGGGGGGGGGTGGGGGGGGGGGGGGGTGGGGGGGGGGGGGGGTGGGGGGGGGGGGGGGTGGGGGGGGGGGGGGGTGGGGGGGGGGGGGGGTGGGGGGGGGGGGGGGTGGGGGGGGGGGGGGGTGGGGGGGGGGGGGGGTGGGGGGGGGGGGGGGTGGGGGGGGGGGGGGGTGGGGGGGGGGGGGGGTGGGGGGGGGGGGGGGTGGGGGGGGGGGGGGGTGGGGGGGGGGGGGGGTGGGGGGGGGGGGGGGTGGGGGGGGGGGGGGGTGGGGGGGGGGGGGGGTGGGGGGGGGGGGGGGTGGGGGGGGGGGGGGGTGGGGGGGGGGGGGGGTGGGGGGGGGGGGGGGTGGGGGGGGGGGGGGGTGGGGGGGGGGGGGGGTGGGGGGGGGGGGGGGTGGGGGGGGGGGGGGGTGGGGGGGGGGGGGGGTGGGGGGGGGGGGGGGTGGGGGGGGGGGGGGGTGGGGGGGGGGGGGGGTGGGGGGGGGGGGGGGTGGGGGGGGGGGGGGGTGGGGGGGGGGGGGGGTGGGGGGGGGGGGGGGTGGGGGGGGGGGGGGGTGGGGGGGGGGGGGGGTGGGGGGGGGGGGGGGTGGGGGGGGGGGGGGGTGGGGGGGGGGGGGGGTGGGGGGGGGGGGGGGTGGGGGGGGGGGGGGGTGGGGGGGGGGGGGGGTGGGGGGGGGGGGGGGTGGGGGGGGGGGGGGGTGGGGGGGGGGGGGGGTGGGGGGGGGGGGGGGTGGGGGGGGGGGGGGGTGGGGGGGGGGGGGGGTGGGGGGGGGGGGGGGTGGGGGGGGGGGGGGGTGGGGGGGGGGGGGGGTGGGGGGGGGGGGGGGTGGGGGGGGGGGGGGGTGGGGGGGGGGGGGGGTGGGGGGGGGGGGGGGTGGGGGGGGGGGGGGGTGGGGGGGGGGGGGGGTGGGGGGGGGGGGGGGTGGGGGGGGGGGGGGGTGGGGGGGGGGGGGGGTGGGGGGGGGGGGGGGTGGGGGGGGGGGGGGGTGGGGGGGGGGGGGGGTGGGGGGGGGGGGGGGTGGGGGGGGGGGGGGGTGGGGGGGGGGGGGGGTGGGGGGGGGGGGGGGTGGGGGGGGGGGGGGGTGGGGGGGGGGGGGGGTGGGGGGGGGGGGGGGTGGGGGGGGGGGGGGGTGGGGGGGGGGGGGGGTGGGGGGGGGGGGGGGTGGGGGGGGGGGGGGGTGGGGGGGGGGGGGGGTGGGGGGGGGGGGGGGTGGGGGGGGGGGGGGGTGGGGGGGGGGGGGGGTGGGGGGGGGGGGGGGTGGGGGGGGGGGGGGGTGGGGGGGGGGGGGGGTGGGGGGGGGGGGGGGTGGGGGGGGGGGGGGGTGGGGGGGGGGGGGGGTGGGGGGGGGGGGGGGTGGGGGGGGGGGGGGGTGGGGGGGGGGGGGGGTGGGGGGGGGGGGGGGTGGGGGGGGGGGGGGGTGGGGGGGGGGGGGGGTGGGGGGGGGGGGGGGTGGGGGGGGGGGGGGGTGGGGGGGGGGGGGGGTGGGGGGGGGGGGGGGTGGGGGGGGGGGGGGGTGGGGGGGGGGGGGGGTGGGGGGGGGGGGGGGTGGGGGGGGGGGGGGGTGGGGGGGGGGGGGGGTGGGGGGGGGGGGGGGTGGGGGGGGGGGGGGGTGGGGGGGGGGGGGGGTGGGGGGGGGGGGGGGTGGGGGGGGGGGGGGGTGGGGGGGGGGGGGGGTGGGGGGGGGGGGGGGTGGGGGGGGGGGGGGGTGGGGGGGGGGGGGGGTGGGGGGGGGGGGGGGTGGGGGGGGGGGGGGGTGGGGGGGGGGGGGGGTGGGGGGGGGGGGGGGTGGGGGGGGGGGGGGGTGGGGGGGGGGGGGGGTGGGGGGGGGGGGGGGTGGGGGGGGGGGGGGGTGGGGGGGGGGGGGGGTGGGGGGGGGGGGGGGTGGGGGGGGGGGGGGGTGGGGGGGGGGGGGGGTGGGGGGGGGGGGGGGTGGGGGGGGGGGGGGGTGGGGGGGGGGGGGGGTGGGGGGGGGGGGGGGTGGGGGGGGGGGGGGGTGGGGGGGGGGGGGGGTGGGGGGGGGGGGGGGTGGGGGGGGGGGGGGGTGGGGGGGGGGGGGGGTGGGGGGGGGGGGGGGTGGGGGGGGGGGGGGGTGGGGGGGGGGGGGGGTGGGGGGGGGGGGGGGTGGGGGGGGGGGGGGGTGGGGGGGGGGGGGGGTGGGGGGGGGGGGGGGTGGGGGGGGGGGGGGGTGGGGGGGGGGGGGGGTGGGGGGGGGGGGGGGTGGGGGGGGGGGGGGGTGGGGGGGGGGGGGGGTGGGGGGGGGGGGGGGTGGGGGGGGGGGGGGGTGGGGGGGGGGGGGGGTGGGGGGGGGGGGGGGTGGGGGGGGGGGGGGGTGGGGGGGGGGGGGGGTGGGGGGGGGGGGGGGTGGGGGGGGGGGGGGGTGGGGGGGGGGGGGGGTGGGGGGGGGGGGGGGTGGGGGGGGGGGGGGGTGGGGGGGGGGGGGGGTGGGGGGGGGGGGGGGTGGGGGGGGGGGGGGGTGGGGGGGGGGGGGGGTGGGGGGGGGGGGGGGTGGGGGGGGGGGGGGGTGGGGGGGGGGGGGGGTGGGGGGGGGGGGGGGTGGGGGGGGGGGGGGGTGGGGGGGGGGGGGGGTGGGGGGGGGGGGGGGTGGGGGGGGGGGGGGGTGGGGGGGGGGGGGGGTGGGGGGGGGGGGGGGTGGGGGGGGGGGGGGGTGGGGGGGGGGGGGGGTGGGGGGGGGGGGGGGTGGGGGGGGGGGGGGGTGGGGGGGGGGGGGGGTGGGGGGGGGGGGGGGTGGGGGGGGGGGGGGGTGGGGGGGGGGGGGGGTGGGGGGGGGGGGGGGTGGGGGGGGGGGGGGGTGGGGGGGGGGGGGGGTGGGGGGGGGGGGGGGTGGGGGGGGGGGGGGGTGGGGGGGGGGGGGGGTGGGGGGGGGGGGGGGTGGGGGGGGGGGGGGGTGGGGGGGGGGGGGGGTGGGGGGGGGGGGGGGTGGGGGGGGGGGGGGGTGGGGGGGGGGGGGGGTGGGGGGGGGGGGGGGTGGGGGGGGGGGGGGGTGGGGGGGGGGGGGGGTGGGGGGGGGGGGGGGTGGGGGGGGGGGGGGGTGGGGGGGGGGGGGGGTGGGGGGGGGGGGGGGTGGGGGGGGGGGGGGGTGGGGGGGGGGGGGGGTGGGGGGGGGGGGGGGTGGGGGGGGGGGGGGGTGGGGGGGGGGGGGGGTGGGGGGGGGGGGGGGTGGGGGGGGGGGGGGGTGGGGGGGGGGGGGGGTGGGGGGGGGGGGGGGTGGGGGGGGGGGGGGGTGGGGGGGGGGGGGGGTGGGGGGGGGGGGGGGTGGGGGGGGGGGGGGGTGGGGGGGGGGGGGGGTGGGGGGGGGGGGGGGTGGGGGGGGGGGGGGGTGGGGGGGGGGGGGGGTGGGGGGGGGGGGGGGTGGGGGGGGGGGGGGGTGGGGGGGGGGGGGGGTGGGGGGGGGGGGGGGTGGGGGGGGGGGGGGGTGGGGGGGGGGGGGGGTGGGGGGGGGGGGGGGTGGGGGGGGGGGGGGGTGGGGGGGGGGGGGGGTGGGGGGGGGGGGGGGTGGGGGGGGGGGGGGGTGGGGGGGGGGGGGGGTGGGGGGGGGGGGGGGTGGGGGGGGGGGGGGGTGGGGGGGGGGGGGGGTGGGGGGGGGGGGGGGTGGGGGGGGGGGGGGGTGGGGGGGGGGGGGGGTGGGGGGGGGGGGGGGTGGGGGGGGGGGGGGGTGGGGGGGGGGGGGGGTGGGGGGGGGGGGGGGTGGGGGGGGGGGGGGGTGGGGGGGGGGGGGGGTGGGGGGGGGGGGGGGTGGGGGGGGGGGGGGGTGGGGGGGGGGGGGGGTGGGGGGGGGGGGGGGTGGGGGGGGGGGGGGGTGGGGGGGGGGGGGGGTGGGGGGGGGGGGGGGTGGGGGGGGGGGGGGGTGGGGGGGGGGGGGGGTGGGGGGGGGGGGGGGTGGGGGGGGGGGGGGGTGGGGGGGGGGGGGGGTGGGGGGGGGGGGGGGTGGGGGGGGGGGGGGGTGGGGGGGGGGGGGGGTGGGGGGGGGGGGGGGTGGGGGGGGGGGGGGGTGGGGGGGGGGGGGGGTGGGGGGGGGGGGGGGTGGGGGGGGGGGGGGGTGGGGGGGGGGGGGGGTGGGGGGGGGGGGGGGTGGGGGGGGGGGGGGGTGGGGGGGGGGGGGGGTGGGGGGGGGGGGGGGTGGGGGGGGGGGGGGGTGGGGGGGGGGGGGGGTGGGGGGGGGGGGGGGTGGGGGGGGGGGGGGGTGGGGGGGGGGGGGGGTGGGGGGGGGGGGGGGTGGGGGGGGGGGGGGGTGGGGGGGGGGGGGGGTGGGGGGGGGGGGGGGTGGGGGGGGGGGGGGGTGGGGGGGGGGGGGGGTGGGGGGGGGGGGGGGTGGGGGGGGGGGGGGGTGGGGGGGGGGGGGGGTGGGGGGGGGGGGGGGTGGGGGGGGGGGGGGGTGGGGGGGGGGGGGGGTGGGGGGGGGGGGGGGTGGGGGGGGGGGGGGGTGGGGGGGGGGGGGGGTGGGGGGGGGGGGGGGTGGGGGGGGGGGGGGGTGGGGGGGGGGGGGGGTGGGGGGGGGGGGGGGTGGGGGGGGGGGGGGGTGGGGGGGGGGGGGGGTGGGGGGGGGGGGGGGTGGGGGGGGGGGGGGGTGGGGGGGGGGGGGGGTGGGGGGGGGGGGGGGTGGGGGGGGGGGGGGGTGGGGGGGGGGGGGGGTGGGGGGGGGGGGGGGTGGGGGGGGGGGGGGGTGGGGGGGGGGGGGGGTGGGGGGGGGGGGGGGTGGGGGGGGGGGGGGGTGGGGGGGGGGGGGGGTGGGGGGGGGGGGGGGTGGGGGGGGGGGGGGGTGGGGGGGGGGGGGGGTGGGGGGGGGGGGGGGTGGGGGGGGGGGGGGGTGGGGGGGGGGGGGGGTGGGGGGGGGGGGGGGTGGGGGGGGGGGGGGGTGGGGGGGGGGGGGGGTGGGGGGGGGGGGGGGTGGGGGGGGGGGGGGGTGGGGGGGGGGGGGGGTGGGGGGGGGGGGGGGTGGGGGGGGGGGGGGGTGGGGGGGGGGGGGGGTGGGGGGGGGGGGGGGTGGGGGGGGGGGGGGGTGGGGGGGGGGGGGGGTGGGGGGGGGGGGGGGTGGGGGGGGGGGGGGGTGGGGGGGGGGGGGGGTGGGGGGGGGGGGGGGTGGGGGGGGGGGGGGGTGGGGGGGGGGGGGGGTGGGGGGGGGGGGGGGTGGGGGGGGGGGGGGGTGGGGGGGGGGGGGGGTGGGGGGGGGGGGGGGTGGGGGGGGGGGGGGGTGGGGGGGGGGGGGGGTGGGGGGGGGGGGGGGTGGGGGGGGGGGGGGGTGGGGGGGGGGGGGGGTGGGGGGGGGGGGGGGTGGGGGGGGGGGGGGGTGGGGGGGGGGGGGGGTGGGGGGGGGGGGGGGTGGGGGGGGGGGGGGGTGGGGGGGGGGGGGGGTGGGGGGGGGGGGGGGTGGGGGGGGGGGGGGGTGGGGGGGGGGGGGGGTGGGGGGGGGGGGGGGTGGGGGGGGGGGGGGGTGGGGGGGGGGGGGGGTGGGGGGGGGGGGGGGTGGGGGGGGGGGGGGGTGGGGGGGGGGGGGGGTGGGGGGGGGGGGGGGTGGGGGGGGGGGGGGGTGGGGGGGGGGGGGGGTGGGGGGGGGGGGGGGTGGGGGGGGGGGGGGGTGGGGGGGGGGGGGGGTGGGGGGGGGGGGGGGTGGGGGGGGGGGGGGGTGGGGGGGGGGGGGGGTGGGGGGGGGGGGGGGTGGGGGGGGGGGGGGGTGGGGGGGGGGGGGGGTGGGGGGGGGGGGGGGTGGGGGGGGGGGGGGGTGGGGGGGGGGGGGGGTGGGGGGGGGGGGGGGTGGGGGGGGGGGGGGGTGGGGGGGGGGGGGGGTGGGGGGGGGGGGGGGTGGGGGGGGGGGGGGGTGGGGGGGGGGGGGGGTGGGGGGGGGGGGGGGTGGGGGGGGGGGGGGGTGGGGGGGGGGGGGGGTGGGGGGGGGGGGGGGTGGGGGGGGGGGGGGGTGGGGGGGGGGGGGGGTGGGGGGGGGGGGGGGTGGGGGGGGGGGGGGGTGGGGGGGGGGGGGGGTGGGGGGGGGGGGGGGTGGGGGGGGGGGGGGGTGGGGGGGGGGGGGGGTGGGGGGGGGGGGGGGTGGGGGGGGGGGGGGGTGGGGGGGGGGGGGGGTGGGGGGGGGGGGGGGTGGGGGGGGGGGGGGGTGGGGGGGGGGGGGGGTGGGGGGGGGGGGGGGTGGGGGGGGGGGGGGGTGGGGGGGGGGGGGGGTGGGGGGGGGGGGGGGTGGGGGGGGGGGGGGGTGGGGGGGGGGGGGGGTGGGGGGGGGGGGGGGTGGGGGGGGGGGGGGGTGGGGGGGGGGGGGGGTGGGGGGGGGGGGGGGTGGGGGGGGGGGGGGGTGGGGGGGGGGGGGGGTGGGGGGGGGGGGGGGTGGGGGGGGGGGGGGGTGGGGGGGGGGGGGGGTGGGGGGGGGGGGGGGTGGGGGGGGGGGGGGGTGGGGGGGGGGGGGGGTGGGGGGGGGGGGGGGTGGGGGGGGGGGGGGGTGGGGGGGGGGGGGGGTGGGGGGGGGGGGGGGTGGGGGGGGGGGGGGGTGGGGGGGGGGGGGGGTGGGGGGGGGGGGGGGTGGGGGGGGGGGGGGGTGGGGGGGGGGGGGGGTGGGGGGGGGGGGGGGTGGGGGGGGGGGGGGGTGGGGGGGGGGGGGGGTGGGGGGGGGGGGGGGTGGGGGGGGGGGGGGGTGGGGGGGGGGGGGGGTGGGGGGGGGGGGGGGTGGGGGGGGGGGGGGGTGGGGGGGGGGGGGGGTGGGGGGGGGGGGGGGTGGGGGGGGGGGGGGGTGGGGGGGGGGGGGGGTGGGGGGGGGGGGGGGTGGGGGGGGGGGGGGGTGGGGGGGGGGGGGGGTGGGGGGGGGGGGGGGTGGGGGGGGGGGGGGGTGGGGGGGGGGGGGGGTGGGGGGGGGGGGGGGTGGGGGGGGGGGGGGGTGGGGGGGGGGGGGGGTGGGGGGGGGGGGGGGTGGGGGGGGGGGGGGGTGGGGGGGGGGGGGGGTGGGGGGGGGGGGGGGTGGGGGGGGGGGGGGGTGGGGGGGGGGGGGGGTGGGGGGGGGGGGGGGTGGGGGGGGGGGGGGGTGGGGGGGGGGGGGGGTGGGGGGGGGGGGGGGTGGGGGGGGGGGGGGGTGGGGGGGGGGGGGGGTGGGGGGGGGGGGGGGTGGGGGGGGGGGGGGGTGGGGGGGGGGGGGGGTGGGGGGGGGGGGGGGTGGGGGGGGGGGGGGGTGGGGGGGGGGGGGGGTGGGGGGGGGGGGGGGTGGGGGGGGGGGGGGGTGGGGGGGGGGGGGGGTGGGGGGGGGGGGGGGTGGGGGGGGGGGGGGGTGGGGGGGGGGGGGGGTGGGGGGGGGGGGGGGTGGGGGGGGGGGGGGGTGGGGG
Source organism: Sphaerodactylus townsendi (assembly GCF_021028975.2). Lineage (NCBI taxonomy): Eukaryota > Metazoa > Chordata > Lepidosauria > Squamata > Sphaerodactylidae > Sphaerodactylus > Sphaerodactylus townsendi. The sequence goes on along the minus strand of NC_059432.1, from coordinate 641,544 downwards.
GGGGGGGGGGTGGGGGGGGGGGGGGGTGGGGGGGGGGGGGGGTGGGGGGGGGGGGGGGTGGGGGGGGGGGGGGGTGGGGGGGGGGGGGGGTGGGGGGGGGGGGGGGTGGGGGGGGGGGGGGGTGGGGGGGGGGGGGGGTGGGGGGGGGGGGGGGTGGGGGGGGGGGGGGGTGGGGGGGGGGGGGGGTGGGGGGGGGGGGGGGTGGGGGGGGGGGGGGGTGGGGGGGGGGGGGGGTGGGGGGGGGGGGGGGTGGGGGGGGGGGGGGGTGGGGGGGGGGGGGGGTGGGGGGGGGGGGGGGTGGGGGGGGGGGGGGGTGGGGGGGGGGGGGGGTGGGGGGGGGGGGGGGTGGGGGGGGGGGGGGGTGGGGGGGGGGGGGGGTGGGGGGGGGGGGGGGTGGGGGGGGGGGGGGGTGGGGGGGGGGGGGGGTGGGGGGGGGGGGGGGTGGGGGGGGGGGGGGGTGGGGGGGGGGGGGGGTGGGGGGGGGGGGGGGTGGGGGGGGGGGGGGGTGGGGGGGGGGGGGGGTGGGGGGGGGGGGGGGTGGGGGGGGGGGGGGGTGGGGGGGGGGGGGGGTGGGGGGGGGGGGGGGTGGGGGGGGGGGGGGGTGGGGGGGGGGGGGGGTGGGGGGGGGGGGGGGTGGGGGGGGGGGGGGGTGGGGGGGGGGGGGGGTGGGGGGGGGGGGGGGTGGGGGGGGGGGGGGGTGGGGGGGGGGGGGGGTGGGGGGGGGGGGGGGTGGGGGGGGGGGGGGGTGGGGGGGGGGGGGGGTGGGGGGGGGGGGGGGTGGGGGGGGGGGGGGGTGGGGGGGGGGGGGGGTGGGGGGGGGGGGGGGTGGGGGGGGGGGGGGGTGGGGGGGGGGGGGGGTGGGGGGGGGGGGGGGTGGGGGGGGGGGGGGGTGGGGGGGGGGGGGGGTGGGGGGGGGGGGGGGTGGGGGGGGGGGGGGGTGGGGGGGGGGGGGGGTGGGGGGGGGGGGGGGTGGGGGGGGGGGGGGGTGGGGGGGGGGGGGGGTGGGGGGGGGGGGGGGTGGGGGGGGGGGGGGGTGGGGGGGGGGGGGGGTGGGGGGGGGGGGGGGTGGGGGGGGGGGGGGGTGGGGGGGGGGGGGGGTGGGGGGGGGGGGGGGTGGGGGGGGGGGGGGGTGGGGGGGGGGGGGGGTGGGGGGGGGGGGGGGTGGGGGGGGGGGGGGGTGGGGGGGGGGGGGGGTGGGGGGGGGGGGGGGTGGGGGGGGGGGGGGGTGGGGGGGGGGGGGGGTGGGGGGGGGGGGGGGTGGGGGGGGGGGGGGGTGGGGGGGGGGGGGGGTGGGGGGGGGGGGGGGTGGGGGGGGGGGGGGGTGGGGGGGGGGGGGGGTGGGGGGGGGGGGGGGTGGGGGGGGGGGGGGGTGGGGGGGGGGGGGGGTGGGGGGGGGGGGGGGTGGGGGGGGGGGGGGGTGGGGGGGGGGGGGGGTGGGGGGGGGGGGGGGTGGGGGGGGGGGGGGGTGGGGGGGGGGGGGGGTGGGGGGGGGGGGGGGTGGGGGGGGGGGGGGGTGGGGGGGGGGGGGGGTGGGGGGGGGGGGGGGTGGGGGGGGGGGGGGGTGGGGGGGGGGGGGGGTGGGGGGGGGGGGGGGTGGGGGGGGGGGGGGGTGGGGGGGGGGGGGGGTGGGGGGGGGGGGGGGTGGGGGGGGGGGGGGGTGGGGGGGGGGGGGGGTGGGGGGGGGGGGGGGTGGGGGGGGGGGGGGGTGGGGGGGGGGGGGGGTGGGGGGGGGGGGGGGTGGGGGGGGGGGGGGGTGGGGGGGGGGGGGGGTGGGGGGGGGGGGGGGTGGGGGGGGGGGGGGGTGGGGGGGGGGGGGGGTGGGGGGGGGGGGGGGTGGGGGGGGGGGGGGGTGGGGGGGGGGGGGGGTGGGGGGGGGGGGGGGTGGGGGGGGGGGGGGGTGGGGGGGGGGGGGGGTGGGGGGGGGGGGGGGTGGGGGGGGGGGGGGGTGGGGGGGGGGGGGGGTGGGGGGGGGGGGGGGTGGGGGGGGGGGGGGGTGGGGGGGGGGGGGGGTGGGGGGGGGGGGGGGTGGGGGGGGGGGGGGGTGGGGGGGGGGGGGGGTGGGGGGGGGGGGGGGTGGGGGGGGGGGGGGGTGGGGGGGGGGGGGGGTGGGGGGGGGGGGGGGTGGGGGGGGGGGGGGGTGGGGGGGGGGGGGGGTGGGGGGGGGGGGGGGTGGGGGGGGGGGGGGGTGGGGGGGGGGGGGGGTGGGGGGGGGGGGGGGTGGGGGGGGGGGGGGGTGGGGGGGGGGGGGGGTGGGGGGGGGGGGGGGTGGGGGGGGGGGGGGGTGGGGGGGGGGGGGGGTGGGGGGGGGGGGGGGTGGGGGGGGGGGGGGGTGGGGGGGGGGGGGGGTGGGGGGGGGGGGGGGTGGGGGGGGGGGGGGGTGGGGGGGGGGGGGGGTGGGGGGGGGGGGGGGTGGGGGGGGGGGGGGGTGGGGGGGGGGGGGGGTGGGGGGGGGGGGGGGTGGGGGGGGGGGGGGGTGGGGGGGGGGGGGGGTGGGGGGGGGGGGGGGTGGGGGGGGGGGGGGGTGGGGGGGGGGGGGGGTGGGGGGGGGGGGGGGTGGGGGGGGGGGGGGGTGGGGGGGGGGGGGGGTGGGGGGGGGGGGGGGTGGGGGGGGGGGGGGGTGGGGGGGGGGGGGGGTGGGGGGGGGGGGGGGTGGGGGGGGGGGGGGGTGGGGGGGGGGGGGGGTGGGGGGGGGGGGGGGTGGGGGGGGGGGGGGGTGGGGGGGGGGGGGGGTGGGGGGGGGGGGGGGTGGGGGGGGGGGGGGGTGGGGGGGGGGGGGGGTGGGGGGGGGGGGGGGTGGGGGGGGGGGGGGGTGGGGGGGGGGGGGGGTGGGGGGGGGGGGGGGTGGGGGGGGGGGGGGGTGGGGGGGGGGGGGGGTGGGGGGGGGGGGGGGTGGGGGGGGGGGGGGGTGGGGGGGGGGGGGGGTGGGGGGGGGGGGGGGTGGGGGGGGGGGGGGGTGGGGGGGGGGGGGGGTGGGGGGGGGGGGGGGTGGGGGGGGGGGGGGGTGGGGGGGGGGGGGGGTGGGGGGGGGGGGGGGTGGGGGGGGGGGGGGGTGGGGGGGGGGGGGGGTGGGGGGGGGGGGGGGTGGGGGGGGGGGGGGGTGGGGGGGGGGGGGGGTGGGGGGGGGGGGGGGTGGGGGGGGGGGGGGGTGGGGGGGGGGGGGGGTGGGGGGGGGGGGGGGTGGGGGGGGGGGGGGGTGGGGGGGGGGGGGGGTGGGGGGGGGGGGGGGTGGGGGGGGGGGGGGGTGGGGGGGGGGGGGGGTGGGGGGGGGGGGGGGTGGGGGGGGGGGGGGGTGGGGGGGGGGGGGGGTGGGGGGGGGGGGGGGTGGGGGGGGGGGGGGGTGGGGGGGGGGGGGGGTGGGGGGGGGGGGGGGTGGGGGGGGGGGGGGGTGGGGGGGGGGGGGGGTGGGGGGGGGGGGGGGTGGGGGGGGGGGGGGGTGGGGGGGGGGGGGGGTGGGGGGGGGGGGGGGTGGGGGGGGGGGGGGGTGGGGGGGGGGGGGGGTGGGGGGGGGGGGGGGTGGGGGGGGGGGGGGGTGGGGGGGGGGGGGGGTGGGGGGGGGGGGGGGTGGGGGGGGGGGGGGGTGGGGGGGGGGGGGGGTGGGGGGGGGGGGGGGTGGGGGGGGGGGGGGGTGGGGGGGGGGGGGGGTGGGGGGGGGGGGGGGTGGGGGGGGGGGGGGGTGGGGGGGGGGGGGGGTGGGGGGGGGGGGGGGTGGGGGGGGGGGGGGGTGGGGGGGGGGGGGGGTGGGGGGGGGGGGGGGTGGGGGGGGGGGGGGGTGGGGGGGGGGGGGGGTGGGGGGGGGGGGGGGTGGGGGGGGGGGGGGGTGGGGGGGGGGGGGGGTGGGGGGGGGGGGGGGTGGGGGGGGGGGGGGGTGGGGGGGGGGGGGGGTGGGGGGGGGGGGGGGTGGGGGGGGGGGGGGGTGGGGGGGGGGGGGGGTGGGGGGGGGGGGGGGTGGGGGGGGGGGGGGGTGGGGGGGGGGGGGGGTGGGGGGGGGGGGGGGTGGGGGGGGGGGGGGGTGGGGGGGGGGGGGGGTGGGGGGGGGGGGGGGTGGGGGGGGGGGGGGGTGGGGGGGGGGGGGGGTGGGGGGGGGGGGGGGTGGGGGGGGGGGGGGGTGGGGGGGGGGGGGGGTGGGGGGGGGGGGGGGTGGGGGGGGGGGGGGGTGGGGGGGGGGGGGGGTGGGGGGGGGGGGGGGTGGGGGGGGGGGGGGGTGGGGGGGGGGGGGGGTGGGGGGGGGGGGGGGTGGGGGGGGGGGGGGGTGGGGGGGGGGGGGGGTGGGGGGGGGGGGGGGTGGGGGGGGGGGGGGGTGGGGGGGGGGGGGGGTGGGGGGGGGGGGGGGTGGGGGGGGGGGGGGGTGGGGGGGGGGGGGGGTGGGGGGGGGGGGGGGTGGGGGGGGGGGGGGGTGGGGGGGGGGGGGGGTGGGGGGGGGGGGGGGTGGGGGGGGGGGGGGGTGGGGGGGGGGGGGGGTGGGGGGGGGGGGGGGTGGGGGGGGGGGGGGGTGGGGGGGGGGGGGGGTGGGGGGGGGGGGGGGTGGGGGGGGGGGGGGGTGGGGGGGGGGGGGGGTGGGGGGGGGGGGGGGTGGGGGGGGGGGGGGGTGGGGGGGGGGGGGGGTGGGGGGGGGGGGGGGTGGGGGGGGGGGGGGGTGGGGGGGGGGGGGGGTGGGGGGGGGGGGGGGTGGGGGGGGGGGGGGGTGGGGGGGGGGGGGGGTGGGGGGGGGGGGGGGTGGGGGGGGGGGGGGGTGGGGGGGGGGGGGGGTGGGGGGGGGGGGGGGTGGGGGGGGGGGGGGGTGGGGGGGGGGGGGGGTGGGGGGGGGGGGGGGTGGGGGGGGGGGGGGGTGGGGGGGGGGGGGGGTGGGGGGGGGGGGGGGTGGGGGGGGGGGGGGGTGGGGGGGGGGGGGGGTGGGGGGGGGGGGGGGTGGGGGGGGGGGGGGGTGGGGGGGGGGGGGGGTGGGGGGGGGGGGGGGTGGGGGGGGGGGGGGGTGGGGGGGGGGGGGGGTGGGGGGGGGGGGGGGTGGGGGGGGGGGGGGGTGGGGGGGGGGGGGGGTGGGGGGGGGGGGGGGTGGGGGGGGGGGGGGGTGGGGGGGGGGGGGGGTGGGGGGGGGGGGGGGTGGGGGGGGGGGGGGGTGGGGGGGGGGGGGGGTGGGGGGGGGGGGGGGTGGGGGGGGGGGGGGGTGGGGGGGGGGGGGGGTGGGGGGGGGGGGGGGTGGGGGGGGGGGGGGGTGGGGGGGGGGGGGGGTGGGGGGGGGGGGGGGTGGGGGGGGGGGGGGGTGGGGGGGGGGGGGGGTGGGGGGGGGGGGGGGTGGGGGGGGGGGGGGGTGGGGGGGGGGGGGGGTGGGGGGGGGGGGGGGTGGGGGGGGGGGGGGGTGGGGGGGGGGGGGGGTGGGGGGGGGGGGGGGTGGGGGGGGGGGGGGGTGGGGGGGGGGGGGGGTGGGGGGGGGGGGGGGTGGGGGGGGGGGGGGGTGGGGGGGGGGGGGGGTGGGGGGGGGGGGGGGTGGGGGGGGGGGGGGGTGGGGGGGGGGGGGGGTGGGGGGGGGGGGGGGTGGGGGGGGGGGGGGGTGGGGGGGGGGGGGGGTGGGGGGGGGGGGGGGTGGGGGGGGGGGGGGGTGGGGGGGGGGGGGGGTGGGGGGGGGGGGGGGTGGGGGGGGGGGGGGGTGGGGGGGGGGGGGGGTGGGGGGGGGGGGGGGTGGGGGGGGGGGGGGGTGGGGGGGGGGGGGGGTGGGGGGGGGGGGGGGTGGGGGGGGGGGGGGGTGGGGGGGGGGGGGGGTGGGGGGGGGGGGGGGTGGGGGGGGGGGGGGGTGGGGGGGGGGGGGGGTGGGGGGGGGGGGGGGTGGGGGGGGGGGGGGGTGGGGGGGGGGGGGGGTGGGGGGGGGGGGGGGTGGGGGGGGGGGGGGGTGGGGGGGGGGGGGGGTGGGGGGGGGGGGGGGTGGGGGGGGGGGGGGGTGGGGGGGGGGGGGGGTGGGGGGGGGGGGGGGTGGGGGGGGGGGGGGGTGGGGGGGGGGGGGGGTGGGGGGGGGGGGGGGTGGGGGGGGGGGGGGGTGGGGGGGGGGGGGGGTGGGGGGGGGGGGGGGTGGGGGGGGGGGGGGGTGGGGGGGGGGGGGGGTGGGGGGGGGGGGGGGTGGGGGGGGGGGGGGGTGGGGGGGGGGGGGGGTGGGGGGGGGGGGGGGTGGGGGGGGGGGGGGGTGGGGGGGGGGGGGGGTGGGGGGGGGGGGGGGTGGGGGGGGGGGGGGGTGGGGGGGGGGGGGGGTGGGGGGGGGGGGGGGTGGGGGGGGGGGGGGGTGGGGGGGGGGGGGGGTGGGGGGGGGGGGGGGTGGGGGGGGGGGGGGGTGGGGGGGGGGGGGGGTGGGGGGGGGGGGGGGTGGGGGGGGGGGGGGGTGGGGGGGGGGGGGGGTGGGGGGGGGGGGGGGTGGGGGGGGGGGGGGGTGGGGGGGGGGGGGGGTGGGGGGGGGGGGGGGTGGGGGGGGGGGGGGGTGGGGGGGGGGGGGGGTGGGGGGGGGGGGGGGTGGGGGGGGGGGGGGGTGGGGGGGGGGGGGGGTGGGGGGGGGGGGGGGTGGGGGGGGGGGGGGGTGGGGGGGGGGGGGGGTGGGGGGGGGGGGGGGTGGGGGGGGGGGGGGGTGGGGGGGGGGGGGGGTGGGGGGGGGGGGGGGTGGGGGGGGGGGGGGGTGGGGGGGGGGGGGGGTGGGGGGGGGGGGGGGTGGGGGGGGGGGGGGGTGGGGGGGGGGGGGGGTGGGGGGGGGGGGGGGTGGGGGGGGGGGGGGGTGGGGGGGGGGGGGGGTGGGGGGGGGGGGGGGTGGGGGGGGGGGGGGGTGGGGGGGGGGGGGGGTGGGGGGGGGGGGGGGTGGGGGGGGGGGGGGGTGGGGGGGGGGGGGGGTGGGGGGGGGGGGGGGTGGGGGGGGGGGGGGGTGGGGGGGGGGGGGGGTGGGGGGGGGGGGGGGTGGGGGGGGGGGGGGGTGGGGGGGGGGGGGGGTGGGGGGGGGGGGGGGTGGGGGGGGGGGGGGGTGGGGGGGGGGGGGGGTGGGGGGGGGGGGGGGTGGGGGGGGGGGGGGGTGGGGGGGGGGGGGGGTGGGGGGGGGGGGGGGTGGGGGGGGGGGGGGGTGGGGGGGGGGGGGGGTGGGGGGGGGGGGGGGTGGGGGGGGGGGGGGGTGGGGGGGGGGGGGGGTGGGGGGGGGGGGGGGTGGGGGGGGGGGGGGGTGGGGGGGGGGGGGGGTGGGGGGGGGGGGGGGTGGGGGGGGGGGGGGGTGGGGGGGGGGGGGGGTGGGGGGGGGGGGGGGTGGGGGGGGGGGGGGGTGGGGGGGGGGGGGGGTGGGGGGGGGGGGGGGTGGGGGGGGGGGGGGGTGGGGGGGGGGGGGGGTGGGGGGGGGGGGGGGTGGGGGGGGGGGGGGGTGGGGGGGGGGGGGGGTGGGGGGGGGGGGGGGTGGGGGGGGGGGGGGGTGGGGGGGGGGGGGGGTGGGGGGGGGGGGGGGTGGGGGGGGGGGGGGGTGGGGGGGGGGGGGGGTGGGGGGGGGGGGGGGTGGGGGGGGGGGGGGGTGGGGGGGGGGGGGGGTGGGGGGGGGGGGGGGTGGGGGGGGGGGGGGGTGGGGGGGGGGGGGGGTGGGGGGGGGGGGGGGTGGGGGGGGGGGGGGGTGGGGGGGGGGGGGGGTGGGGGGGGGGGGGGGTGGGGGGGGGGGGGGGTGGGGGGGGGGGGGGGTGGGGGGGGGGGGGGGTGGGGGGGGGGGGGGGTGGGGGGGGGGGGGGGTGGGGGGGGGGGGGGGTGGGGGGGGGGGGGGGTGGGGGGGGGGGGGGGTGGGGGGGGGGGGGGGTGGGGGGGGGGGGGGGTGGGGGGGGGGGGGGGTGGGGGGGGGGGGGGGTGGGGGGGGGGGGGGGTGGGGGGGGGGGGGGGTGGGGGGGGGGGGGGGTGGGGGGGGGGGGGGGTGGGGGGGGGGGGGGGTGGGGGGGGGGGGGGGTGGGGGGGGGGGGGGGTGGGGGGGGGGGGGGGTGGGGGGGGGGGGGGGTGGGGGGGGGGGGGGGTGGGGGGGGGGGGGGGTGGGGGGGGGGGGGGGTGGGGGGGGGGGGGGGTGGGGGGGGGGGGGGGTGGGGGGGGGGGGGGGTGGGGGGGGGGGGGGGTGGGGGGGGGGGGGGGTGGGGGGGGGGGGGGGTGGGGGGGGGGGGGGGTGGGGGGGGGGGGGGGTGGGGGGGGGGGGGGGTGGGGGGGGGGGGGGGTGGGGGGGGGGGGGGGTGGGGGGGGGGGGGGGTGGGGGGGGGGGGGGGTGGGGGGGGGGGGGGGTGGGGGGGGGGGGGGGTGGGGGGGGGGGGGGGTGGGGGGGGGGGGGGGTGGGGGGGGGGGGGGGTGGGGGGGGGGGGGGGTGGGGGGGGGGGGGGGTGGGGGGGGGGGGGGGTGGGGGGGGGGGGGGGTGGGGGGGGGGGGGGGTGGGGGGGGGGGGGGGTGGGGGGGGGGGGGGGTGGGGGGGGGGGGGGGTGGGGGGGGGGGGGGGTGGGGGGGGGGGGGGGTGGGGGGGGGGGGGGGTGGGGGGGGGGGGGGGTGGGGGGGGGGGGGGGTGGGGGGGGGGGGGGGTGGGGGGGGGGGGGGGTGGGGGGGGGGGGGGGTGGGGGGGGGGGGGGGTGGGGGGGGGGGGGGGTGGGGGGGGGGGGGGGTGGGGGGGGGGGGGGGTGGGGGGGGGGGGGGGTGGGGGGGGGGGGGGGTGGGGGGGGGGGGGGGTGGGGGGGGGGGGGGGTGGGGGGGGGGGGGGGTGGGGGGGGGGGGGGGTGGGGGGGGGGGGGGGTGGGGGGGGGGGGGGGTGGGGGGGGGGGGGGGTGGGGGGGGGGGGGGGTGGGGGGGGGGGGGGGTGGGGGGGGGGGGGGGTGGGGGGGGGGGGGGGTGGGGGGGGGGGGGGGTGGGGGGGGGGGGGGGTGGGGGGGGGGGGGGGTGGGGGGGGGGGGGGGTGGGGGGGGGGGGGGGTGGGGGGGGGGGGGGGTGGGGGGGGGGGGGGGTGGGGGGGGGGGGGGGTGGGGGGGGGGGGGGGTGGGGGGGGGGGGGGGTGGGGGGGGGGGGGGGTGGGGGGGGGGGGGGGTGGGGGGGGGGGGGGGTGGGGGGGGGGGGGGGTGGGGGGGGGGGGGGGTGGGGGGGGGGGGGGGTGGGGGGGGGGGGGGGTGGGGGGGGGGGGGGGTGGGGGGGGGGGGGGGTGGGGGGGGGGGGGGGTGGGGGGGGGGGGGGGTGGGGGGGGGGGGGGGTGGGGGGGGGGGGGGGTGGGGGGGGGGGGGGGTGGGGGGGGGGGGGGGTGGGGGGGGGGGGGGGTGGGGGGGGGGGGGGGTGGGGGGGGGGGGGGGTGGGGGGGGGGGGGGGTGGGGGGGGGGGGGGGTGGGGGGGGGGGGGGGTGGGGGGGGGGGGGGGTGGGGGGGGGGGGGGGTGGGGGGGGGGGGGGGTGGGGGGGGGGGGGGGTGGGGGGGGGGGGGGGTGGGGGGGGGGGGGGGTGGGGGGGGGGGGGGGTGGGGGGGGGGGGGGGTGGGGGGGGGGGGGGGTGGGGGGGGGGGGGGGTGGGGGGGGGGGGGGGTGGGGGGGGGGGGGGGTGGGGGGGGGGGGGGGTGGGGGGGGGGGGGGGTGGGGGGGGGGGGGGGTGGGGGGGGGGGGGGGTGGGGGGGGGGGGGGGTGGGGGGGGGGGGGGGTGGGGGGGGGGGGGGGTGGGGGGGGGGGGGGGTGGGGGGGGGGGGGGGTGGGGGGGGGGGGGGGTGGGGGGGGGGGGGGGTGGGGGGGGGGGGGGGTGGGGGGGGGGGGGGGTGGGGGGGGGGGGGGGTGGGGGGGGGGGGGGGTGGGGGGGGGGGGGGGTGGGGGGGGGGGGGGGTGGGGGGGGGGGGGGGTGGGGGGGGGGGGGGGTGGGGGGGGGGGGGGGTGGGGGGGGGGGGGGGTGGGGGGGGGGGGGGGTGGGGGGGGGGGGGGGTGGGGGGGGGGGGGGGTGGGGGGGGGGGGGGGTGGGGGGGGGGGGGGGTGGGGGGGGGGGGGGGTGGGGGGGGGGGGGGGTGGGGGGGGGGGGGGGTGGGGGGGGGGGGGGGTGGGGGGGGGGGGGGGTGGGGGGGGGGGGGGGTGGGGGGGGGGGGGGGTGGGGGGGGGGGGGGGTGGGGGGGGGGGGGGGTGGGGGGGGGGGGGGGTGGGGGGGGGGGGGGGTGGGGGGGGGGGGGGGTGGGGGGGGGGGGGGGTGGGGGGGGGGGGGGGTGGGGGGGGGGGGGGGTGGGGGGGGGGGGGGGTGGGGGGGGGGGGGGGTGGGGGGGGGGGGGGGTGGGGGGGGGGGGGGGTGGGGGGGGGGGGGGGTGGGGGGGGGGGGGGGTGGGGGGGGGGGGGGGTGGGGGGGGGGGGGGGTGGGGGGGGGGGGGGGTGGGGGGGGGGGGGGGTGGGGGGGGGGGGGGGTGGGGGGGGGGGGGGGTGGGGGGGGGGGGGGGTGGGGGGGGGGGGGGGTGGGGGGGGGGGGGGGTGGGGGGGGGGGGGGGTGGGGGGGGGGGGGGGTGGGGGGGGGGGGGGGTGGGGGGGGGGGGGGGTGGGGGGGGGGGGGGGTGGGGGGGGGGGGGGGTGGGGGGGGGGGGGGGTGGGGGGGGGGGGGGGTGGGGGGGGGGGGGGGTGGGGGGGGGGGGGGGTGGGGGGGGGGGGGGGTGGGGGGGGGGGGGGGTGGGGGGGGGGGGGGGTGGGGGGGGGGGGGGGTGGGGGGGGGGGGGGGTGGGGGGGGGGGGGGGTGGGGGGGGGGGGGGGTGGGGGGGGGGGGGGGTGGGGGGGGGGGGGGGTGGGGGGGGGGGGGGGTGGGGGGGGGGGGGGGTGGGGGGGGGGGGGGGTGGGGGGGGGGGGGGGTGGGGGGGGGGGGGGGTGGGGGGGGGGGGGGGTGGGGGGGGGGGGGGGTGGGGGGGGGGGGGGGTGGGGGGGGGGGGGGGTGGGGGGGGGGGGGGGTGGGGGGGGGGGGGGGTGGGGGGGGGGGGGGGTGGGGGGGGGGGGGGGTGGGGGGGGGGGGGGGTGGGGGGGGGGGGGGGTGGGGGGGGGGGGGGGTGGGGGGGGGGGGGGGTGGGGGGGGGGGGGGGTGGGGGGGGGGGGGGGTGGGGGGGGGGGGGGGTGGGGGGGGGGGGGGGTGGGGGGGGGGGGGGGTGGGGGGGGGGGGGGGTGGGGGGGGGGGGGGGTGGGGGGGGGGGGGGGTGGGGGGGGGGGGGGGTGGGGGGGGGGGGGGGTGGGGGGGGGGGGGGGTGGGGGGGGGGGGGGGTGGGGGGGGGGGGGGGTGGGGGGGGGGGGGGGTGGGGGGGGGGGGGGGTGGGGGGGGGGGGGGGTGGGGGGGGGGGGGGGTGGGGGGGGGGGGGGGTGGGGGGGGGGGGGGGTGGGGGGGGGGGGGGGTGGGGGGGGGGGGGGGTGGGGGGGGGGGGGGGTGGGGGGGGGGGGGGGTGGGGGGGGGGGGGGGTGGGGGGGGGGGGGGGTGGGGGGGGGGGGGGGTGGGGGGGGGGGGGGGTGGGGGGGGGGGGGGGTGGGGGGGGGGGGGGGTGGGGGGGGGGGGGGGTGGGGGGGGGGGGGGGTGGGGGGGGGGGGGGGTGGGGGGGGGGGGGGGTGGGGGGGGGGGGGGGTGGGGGGGGGGGGGGGTGGGGGGGGGGGGGGGTGGGGGGGGGGGGGGGTGGGGGGGGGGGGGGGTGGGGGGGGGGGGGGGTGGGGGGGGGGGGGGGTGGGGGGGGGGGGGGGTGGGGGGGGGGGGGGGTGGGGGGGGGGGGGGGTGGGGGGGGGGGGGGGTGGGGGGGGGGGGGGGTGGGGGGGGGGGGGGGTGGGGGGGGGGGGGGGTGGGGGGGGGGGGGGGTGGGGGGGGGGGGGGGTGGGGGGGGGGGGGGGTGGGGGGGGGGGGGGGTGGGGGGGGGGGGGGGTGGGGGGGGGGGGGGGTGGGGGGGGGGGGGGGTGGGGGGGGGGGGGGGTGGGGGGGGGGGGGGGTGGGGGGGGGGGGGGGTGGGGGGGGGGGGGGGTGGGGGGGGGGGGGGGTGGGGGGGGGGGGGGGTGGGGGGGGGGGGGGGTGGGGGGGGGGGGGGGTGGGGGGGGGGGGGGGTGGGGGGGGGGGGGGGTGGGGGGGGGGGGGGGTGGGGGGGGGGGGGGGTGGGGGGGGGGGGGGGTGGGGGGGGGGGGGGGTGGGGGGGGGGGGGGGTGGGGGGGGGGGGGGGTGGGGGGGGGGGGGGGTGGGGGGGGGGGGGGGTGGGGGGGGGGGGGGGTGGGGGGGGGGGGGGGTGGGGGGGGGGGGGGGTGGGGGGGGGGGGGGGTGGGGGGGGGGGGGGGTGGGGGGGGGGGGGGGTGGGGGGGGGGGGGGGTGGGGGGGGGGGGGGGTGGGGGGGGGGGGGGGTGGGGGGGGGGGGGGGTGGGGGGGGGGGGGGGTGGGGGGGGGGGGGGGTGGGGGGGGGGGGGGGTGGGGGGGGGGGGGGGTGGGGGGGGGGGGGGGTGGGGGGGGGGGGGGGTGGGGGGGGGGGGGGGTGGGGGGGGGGGGGGGTGGGGGGGGGGGGGGGTGGGGGGGGGGGGGGGTGGGGGGGGGGGGGGGTGGGGGGGGGGGGGGGTGGGGGGGGGGGGGGGTGGGGGGGGGGGGGGGTGGGGGGGGGGGGGGGTGGGGGGGGGGGGGGGTGGGGGGGGGGGGGGGTGGGGGGGGGGGGGGGTGGGGGGGGGGGGGGGTGGGGGGGGGGGGGGGTGGGGGGGGGGGGGGGTGGGGGGGGGGGGGGGTGGGGGGGGGGGGGGGTGGGGGGGGGGGGGGGTGGGGGGGGGGGGGGGTGGGGGGGGGGGGGGGTGGGGGGGGGGGGGGGTGGGGGGGGGGGGGGGTGGGGGGGGGGGGGGGTGGGGGGGGGGGGGGGTGGGGGGGGGGGGGGGTGGGGGGGGGGGGGGGTGGGGGGGGGGGGGGGTGGGGGGGGGGGGGGGTGGGGGGGGGGGGGGGTGGGGGGGGGGGGGGGTGGGGGGGGGGGGGGGTGGGGGGGGGGGGGGGTGGGGGGGGGGGGGGGTGGGGGGGGGGGGGGGTGGGGGGGGGGGGGGGTGGGGGGGGGGGGGGGTGGGGGGGGGGGGGGGTGGGGGGGGGGGGGGGTGGGGGGGGGGGGGGGTGGGGGGGGGGGGGGGTGGGGGGGGGGGGGGGTGGGGGGGGGGGGGGGTGGGGGGGGGGGGGGGTGGGGGGGGGGGGGGGTGGGGGGGGGGGGGGGTGGGGGGGGGGGGGGGTGGGGGGGGGGGGGGGTGGGGGGGGGGGGGGGTGGGGGGGGGGGGGGGTGGGGGGGGGGGGGGGTGGGGGGGGGGGGGGGTGGGGGGGGGGGGGGGTGGGGGGGGGGGGGGGTGGGGGGGGGGGGGGGTGGGGGGGGGGGGGGGTGGGGGGGGGGGGGGGTGGGGGGGGGGGGGGGTGGGGGGGGGGGGGGGTGGGGGGGGGGGGGGGTGGGGGGGGGGGGGGGTGGGGGGGGGGGGGGGTGGGGGGGGGGGGGGGTGGGGGGGGGGGGGGGTGGGGGGGGGGGGGGGTGGGGGGGGGGGGGGGTGGGGGGGGGGGGGGGTGGGGGGGGGGGGGGGTGGGGGGGGGGGGGGGTGGGGGGGGGGGGGGGTGGGGGGGGGGGGGGGTGGGGGGGGGGGGGGGTGGGGGGGGGGGGGGGTGGGGGGGGGGGGGGGTGGGGGGGGGGGGGGGTGGGGGGGGGGGGGGGTGGGGGGGGGGGGGGGTGGGGGGGGGGGGGGGTGGGGGGGGGGGGGGGTGGGGGGGGGGGGGGGTGGGGGGGGGGGGGGGTGGGGGGGGGGGGGGGTGGGGGGGGGGGGGGGTGGGGGGGGGGGGGGGTGGGGGGGGGGGGGGGTGGGGGGGGGGGGGGGTGGGGGGGGGGGGGGGTGGGGGGGGGGGGGGGTGGGGGGGGGGGGGGGTGGGGGGGGGGGGGGGTGGGGGGGGGGGGGGGTGGGGGGGGGGGGGGGTGGGGGGGGGGGGGGGTGGGGGGGGGGGGGGGTGGGGGGGGGGGGGGGTGGGGGGGGGGGGGGGTGGGGGGGGGGGGGGGTGGGGGGGGGGGGGGGTGGGGGGGGGGGGGGGTGGGGGGGGGGGGGGGTGGGGGGGGGGGGGGGTGGGGGGGGGGGGGGGTGGGGGGGGGGGGGGGTGGGGGGGGGGGGGGGTGGGGGGGGGGGGGGGTGGGGGGGGGGGGGGGTGGGGGGGGGGGGGGGTGGGGGGGGGGGGGGGTGGGGGGGGGGGGGGGTGGGGGGGGGGGGGGGTGGGGGGGGGGGGGGGTGGGGGGGGGGGGGGGTGGGGGGGGGGGGGGGTGGGGGGGGGGGGGGGTGGGGGGGGGGGGGGGTGGGGGGGGGGGGGGGTGGGGGGGGGGGGGGGTGGGGGGGGGGGGGGGTGGGGGGGGGGGGGGGTGGGGGGGGGGGGGGGTGGGGGGGGGGGGGGGTGGGGGGGGGGGGGGGTGGGGGGGGGGGGGGGTGGGGGGGGGGGGGGGTGGGGGGGGGGGGGGGTGGGGGGGGGGGGGGGTGGGGGGGGGGGGGGGTGGGGGGGGGGGGGGGTGGGGGGGGGGGGGGGTGGGGGGGGGGGGGGGTGGGGGGGGGGGGGGGTGGGGGGGGGGGGGGGTGGGGGGGGGGGGGGGTGGGGGGGGGGGGGGGTGGGGGGGGGGGGGGGTGGGGGGGGGGGGGGGTGGGGGGGGGGGGGGGTGGGGGGGGGGGGGGGTGGGGGGGGGGGGGGGTGGGGGGGGGGGGGGGTGGGGGGGGGGGGGGGTGGGGGGGGGGGGGGGTGGGGGGGGGGGGGGGTGGGGGGGGGGGGGGGTGGGGGGGGGGGGGGGTGGGGGGGGGGGGGGGTGGGGGGGGGGGGGGGTGGGGGGGGGGGGGGGTGGGGGGGGGGGGGGGTGGGGGGGGGGGGGGGTGGGGGGGGGGGGGGGTGGGGGGGGGGGGGGGTGGGGGGGGGGGGGGGTGGGGGGGGGGGGGGGTGGGGGGGGGGGGGGGTGGGGGGGGGGGGGGGTGGGGGGGGGGGGGGGTGGGGGGGGGGGGGGGTGGGGGGGGGGGGGGGTGGGGGGGGGGGGGGGTGGGGGGGGGGGGGGGTGGGGGGGGGGGGGGGTGGGGGGGGGGGGGGGTGGGGGGGGGGGGGGGTGGGGGGGGGGGGGGGTGGGGGGGGGGGGGGGTGGGGGGGGGGGGGGGTGGGGGGGGGGGGGGGTGGGGGGGGGGGGGGGTGGGGGGGGGGGGGGGTGGGGGGGGGGGGGGGTGGGGGGGGGGGGGGGTGGGGGGGGGGGGGGGTGGGGGGGGGGGGGGGTGGGGGGGGGGGGGGGTGGGGGGGGGGGGGGGTGGGGGGGGGGGGGGGTGGGGGGGGGGGGGGGTGGGGGGGGGGGGGGGTGGGGGGGGGGGGGGGTGGGGGGGGGGGGGGGTGGGGGGGGGGGGGGGTGGGGGGGGGGGGGGGTGGGGGGGGGGGGGGGTGGGGGGGGGGGGGGGTGGGGGGGGGGGGGGGTGGGGGGGGGGGGGGGTGGGGGGGGGGGGGGGTGGGGGGGGGGGGGGGTGGGGGGGGGGGGGGGTGGGGGGGGGGGGGGGTGGGGGGGGGGGGGGGTGGGGGGGGGGGGGGGTGGGGGGGGGGGGGGGTGGGGGGGGGGGGGGGTGGGGGGGGGGGGGGGTGGGGGGGGGGGGGGGTGGGGGGGGGGGGGGGTGGGGGGGGGGGGGGGTGGGGGGGGGGGGGGGTGGGGGGGGGGGGGGGTGGGGGGGGGGGGGGGTGGGGGGGGGGGGGGGTGGGGGGGGGGGGGGGTGGGGGGGGGGGGGGGTGGGGGGGGGGGGGGGTGGGGGGGGGGGGGGGTGGGGGGGGGGGGGGGTGGGGGGGGGGGGGGGTGGGGGGGGGGGGGGGTGGGGGGGGGGGGGGGTGGGGGGGGGGGGGGGTGGGGGGGGGGGGGGGTGGGGGGGGGGGGGGGTGGGGGGGGGGGGGGGTGGGGGGGGGGGGGGGTGGGGGGGGGGGGGGGTGGGGGGGGGGGGGGGTGGGGGGGGGGGGGGGTGGGGGGGGGGGGGGGTGGGGGGGGGGGGGGGTGGGGGGGGGGGGGGGTGGGGGGGGGGGGGGGTGGGGGGGGGGGGGGGTGGGGGGGGGGGGGGGTGGGGGGGGGGGGGGGTGGGGGGGGGGGGGGGTGGGGGGGGGGGGGGGTGGGGGGGGGGGGGGGTGGGGGGGGGGGGGGGTGGGGGGGGGGGGGGGTGGGGGGGGGGGGGGGTGGGGGGGGGGGGGGGTGGGGGGGGGGGGGGGTGGGGGGGGGGGGGGGTGGGGGGGGGGGGGGGTGGGGGGGGGGGGGGGTGGGGGGGGGGGGGGGTGGGGGGGGGGGGGGGTGGGGGGGGGGGGGGGTGGGGGGGGGGGGGGGTGGGGGGGGGGGGGGGTGGGGGGGGGGGGGGGTGGGGGGGGGGGGGGGTGGGGGGGGGGGGGGGTGGGGGGGGGGGGGGGTGGGGGGGGGGGGGGGTGGGGGGGGGGGGGGGTGGGGGGGGGGGGGGGTGGGGGGGGGGGGGGGTGGGGGGGGGGGGGGGTGGGGGGGGGGGGGGGTGGGGGGGGGGGGGGGTGGGGGGGGGGGGGGGTGGGGGGGGGGGGGGGTGGGGGGGGGGGGGGGTGGGGGGGGGGGGGGGTGGGGGGGGGGGGGGGTGGGGGGGGGGGGGGGTGGGGGGGGGGGGGGGTGGGGGGGGGGGGGGGTGGGGGGGGGGGGGGGTGGGGGGGGGGGGGGGTGGGGGGGGGGGGGGGTGGGGGGGGGGGGGGGTGGGGGGGGGGGGGGGTGGGGGGGGGGGGGGGTGGGGGGGGGGGGGGGTGGGGGGGGGGGGGGGTGGGGGGGGGGGGGGGTGGGGGGGGGGGGGGGTGGGGGGGGGGGGGGGTGGGGGGGGGGGGGGGTGGGGGGGGGGGGGGGTGGGGGGGGGGGGGGGTGGGGGGGGGGGGGGGTGGGGGGGGGGGGGGGTGGGGGGGGGGGGGGGTGGGGGGGGGGGGGGGTGGGGGGGGGGGGGGGTGGGGGGGGGGGGGGGTGGGGGGGGGGGGGGGTGGGGGGGGGGGGGGGTGGGGGGGGGGGGGGGTGGGGGGGGGGGGGGGTGGGGGGGGGGGGGGGTGGGGGGGGGGGGGGGTGGGGGGGGGGGGGGGTGGGGGGGGGGGGGGGTGGGGGGGGGGGGGGGTGGGGGGGGGGGGGGGTGGGGGGGGGGGGGGGTGGGGGGGGGGGGGGGTGGGGGGGGGGGGGGGTGGGGGGGGGGGGGGGTGGGGGGGGGGGGGGGTGGGGGGGGGGGGGGGTGGGGGGGGGGGGGGGTGGGGGGGGGGGGGGGTGGGGGGGGGGGGGGGTGGGGGGGGGGGGGGGTGGGGGGGGGGGGGGGTGGGGGGGGGGGGGGGTGGGGGGGGGGGGGGGTGGGGGGGGGGGGGGGTGGGGGGGGGGGGGGGTGGGGGGGGGGGGGGGTGGGGGGGGGGGGGGGTGGGGGGGGGGGGGGGTGGGGGGGGGGGGGGGTGGGGGGGGGGGGGGGTGGGGGGGGGGGGGGGTGGGGGGGGGGGGGGGTGGGGGGGGGGGGGGGTGAAGAAGAAGAAGAA